>NC_138233.1:12499701-12699701 GCF_964197995.2 Scardinius erythrophthalmus | reverse complement strand
GGTGAGTAAGCTTGATGGCTGTGTGATTGACCAAACTGCAAATGGTCATAATGACAAGAGCTTGCCAGCGTCACATTTCCTTCACATAAATCCTTATCAAGAGCATTCCTTTTGAGTACAAAGTGGAGTTCCCCAGTTCCAAACGCTTCATTCCGCTTAATCAGAGCACCATGAGCTCATTACCTACAGCCAATTTACCTCTCAGTACTCCTCAGGCTAGAGAGGGACACTCTGCAACACTGGCCCATGGGAGCTTATCACTTCCTCTTTTCTTGCTGAGCATTAGCTGCTTCAAAATGCTCCAGGCAATTAGGCCATGTTCAGATTGCCAGCAAAAAATCAGATTTTTTGCATATCCAGATTTCATCCAGATGGGTTTTTGAGACAGCATAAAATCGCATCATTGACATAAAACATAAAATCAGATTTTTTTCAAATCTGTTTCAAATCAGTATGGAGGTCGTTCGAAATGTGATTTGTATTGATTTGTCTCATTTTGGATACTCTTACTGCTCAAATAGGATTTCAAACGGCAATTTGCATCATTCTTAATGCGACACACAACGAAAACGTCAGAACTGGTGACGGAAATGCTGGAAGTATTCATACGGTGTTCATTTCGGCATTTTCTGGGAGTTCTGCACTGCTACCTGACAGGGTGCTTATTTGGAGAGCGAAATGATGCACCTCCATTTTTCCCTCATACATTTTGGAAGCCTTGTCACATGGATACTCCTATGTCATTATCAAAGCAACCTTTATCTGGACAAACAAGCCTTATTTGATCACTTGCAATTGATAGTACAGAGAGTCTGCCTGGAAAGATCTGATTTGAGAAAAAATCTGATTTGCCTGCAGTCTGAACATACAGACCAGGTCTCCCTGACTGTCTCTTGCTTACTTGTCCTCATTTGTTTGCTGTCTCGCTCACTCTCTTTCTGATCATTTCAGTCAAGTTCCTCTGTCGTTATAAAGCAGCACAGGCTGTTTATTGGAAAAACCACCCCCTAATTTTAATTAAATTTTACACTACAGTCACTATGTTTGGGGTCATTAAGATTGTGTTAAAGAAATTAATACTTAAACAAAGAGGACAGCTTTATGATAATATTTAGTCTGTTGTTAATGTACATATTATGATATGCAGATGTTTGAGTGACTTGATTTATTGATTTCATCATGTATTTTAATTATTAAGCTCATAAAACTTTTCCACAGTTAACCCTTCAATAAACCATCAATAGTTCAACACGACCTGGTCAATGCTTCATTAACTTGATTTTTTATTTTATTTTTAATCAAAGAAACAGCAACAACCACATACAGTACATATACACACAACACACATACACAAAAACAGAACAGCAAATAGCACTAATGTTGATAAAGATAAGAAAGACTTTTTGGGTCTATATACAGTAGATTATGATTGATCTACAGTGCAACATTTGTTGCCGACTTTGCTTAACAAATCTCAGCAAATGCAAAATATTTTGAAGCAGAGCTCATTATTTGCAACTACTAAGGCATCAGGCTATGATAGCTTTGAAGTTTGTGACCAAATTTATGTGTGGTGAAAATGGACTTTAAGGTGATGTATTGTGTGTCCACACGCAGTAACACTATCAAGGATGTCTGAGTCTAAATGAAGACAAAACGTCTAATTTTATAAATGCTGCTTCAGTGAAATGTGTCCATGGTAGAGAGAAAAAACAAGCGCAGAATTGATGATAGATGAAGAGTGAAGAGGAAAACGGCTGAGCTGTTTCTTACTCAGCCTACACAAATTGTTTACTTGATCCAGGACCAAAACAAAACAGGCCAGTTTACTTCAGTGATGGAAACCATGGCTGACTGTGATCAGTTTGCTTTTCAAGTGATTTTGCTTTGCAAACGGTCAAGTTTAGATTCCCTCTGTCTTTGGCGATGGACTGTCATAGCCAACCTACATTTATCTTGTGTGACGCAACCATAGCACTGATGGATGTGGTGAATTCTCTGCAACTACCTGCAATGCTCAATGAAAAGACGATTTCAGTGAGTCAAGTATGACTCTAATGGTTCTTCATGGGAATGAAATGAAAAGGCCATGCTCTCCTGAGAGTGACTGCTCCCTTAGTGGACCAGACAGGAGGACAGAATGGACAGTTTGACATAAAGGCTGAGAACCAGAACATTTCAAAGGTTCTCAGGCTGAACGAGCCAAATCTCATTCAAAAGGGTAATTGGCTTTATTAGGCAGGTGTTGAATAAGGATGAGCCACCGCAACAGTGAGGCTCTTCGCAGTCCAAGAGACTGTCCTTCTGAGTTTGAGTTTGAAGTTTATTTGCCATTTGTACACGCACAACCAGTATGAGCGCTTAGGAATTTTTGAGCAATGATATGGTCTGCCATGTTTCAGGTTATGTCGAGTGTTTATGCCTGAGCAGAGAGTGAACTGGATGGTATTTCCTTGAGGATGTTCTGTGCTTTTTTCCTGCAACGTTGTGTGTCTATGTTAAGGATGAGGTCATTGTTCTCTCCATAGTCAAGAATGTTGGTGACTAGCTCCCTGTAACCCGACTTATCCCCTCCTTTAATAAGGGCCAGAATAGTTGTATATTCTGTGTACTGGAGACAGTCATGGGTATACAGGGTGTAGAGTTTGGGGCTGTGACAACAGCCCTGTGGTCTTCCTGTGCTAATTGTGAGCTCAGGAGAGACCCTGCTGTCCATCCTCACCTTATGTGGTCTATCAGTGAGAAATCCAGAATCCATTTACAGGTGGGAGTTGGGACACCGAGGTCTGTCAGCTTCTCAATTAGCTTTCCTGGTCGGATGGTATTGAAGGCAGAACTATTATCCAGGAAGAACAATTACATATGTTCCACTGCAGTCCAGATGTTGAAGTGTAAAATGTAAAGCTATGGCCACCACACCGTTCTGTTGTTTAACTGTGTGATTTATGATGCTGTTGAAGCTCAAGGTCCCAATTCACAATCTCTCAATTTTCATTCAAGTTTGAGGTTCATCATGCAGAGCATGTAAGGGCAAGGGTAGCGCCTTTTATCTTAGAAAAGGCAGCTTAAAATGGGTATTATTTCGGGAAAACTGTAAATAATAATAATATAAACGGACGCTGGTTTGTCTTTATCTTCCATATCTCATGCATACAGTGTCACACTCTAAACAAGGCCATGCATTATTCAAATGTTCCAAAGGTTCCAAGACTCGGAGAACCAACTTAAGTTTTAATTATGCAGAAGAATGTGATTACTCTTTACATAATTTGCAATCCCCAGACAGAAAACATCCATATTTAATATTGAGCCAAAGATAACCTTTTTGTTTTTGTTTGAAAGAAACTCGGTGCTCATGAAGAATGCATGGTGTGCAGATATTGACTCAATTGCCAGTGTTTGCATTCGATTACCTTGTTCACACTCTGTTTCCAGGGTATTCGCTAAACCAGTTCTGTGCAGTCGTAACTGTTTCAGACTGGTTTATTGGGGAATGCAAAGGTAAAACCGGAGAGGCCAAAAACAACTTTGGCAGGGTGAATTGTTTTAGATCCATTACATTACATTTAAATGTATGCATTAGGCAGATGCTTTTATCCAGAGCAACTAACATGGAGGTATACAGCACATTCTTAAATTCTTACATTTCTTGGGAACTCATCATTGCTTTGCTAGTGACACAATCTGCTATTTGAGATTGGAAATATCAGTGTAATCAGAATAAACAAAACCAGTAAAACCAAGCTGTTACAGATTCACACAAGTGATCCATAAACTCTCATCATTTTGCCAGGCTCCAGGTTGATTGACTGGGACAGTCTGCAGTGTAAAAGTGTAAAAAAAACTGAAAAAACACAGACTGAGTCCAGAAGGCCAGATATTTTGCCATTATTATGTAAATCAACCTGTTTAACTGAAACTTCCTCTGTGTCCTGACTTTGCAAAGTCTGATGTTATACAAACAATAACTCCATGTATATATGATAGTCTCTGTGGTAAGTCACTTTGGATAAAAACGAAAGAAAAGTTTGTCAAATCTGTGAAAGGAAACCTTTCTCATTTGTTTACACAGTTCTATGGCATATGGAATAATGCACAATAATATAAACAAGCTTAAATTGTGAAATGTAATCCCACTGGTTTTGAACCCCAAAGTTTTTTTATTTTTTATTTAAAGTTAGATAAGTAGGCTAGGTGAGATTTGTGAAGCTTAACTAGTGCCATTAGCATTGGCAGCTAGGCATTAGCAGGAACAGGGATGGACTGAACCGCCTAGAGGGTTTGTTTCTTCTGTGATTACACATCTCTTGCAAAATTATTATGCAGAAGTTGCTTTACTGTTGCATCACAGTAACACATGAAAAGCTCTGTAATAAGGGTGCTGGACAATCCTGATCTTATATTGAAGTTAATGATTCTATATATGTCAGACACATGCATGCACATAGTGTAACTGCTACTGAAATACAAAGTTAAAATCAGGGTTCTGAACCGGTTCAAGAAACGAAAACAAAAAATAATTGTAAATTTTCCCCTGCTATTGATGAAAGTGTTCTTATTTATGAGACACCGCTTCCATGCCATTGACAGAATTTTCCGGTTTTCTGGAACACAGTATAAGTTGCAATGGCAATGCGCTGGCATTAGCTTTTGGATCTCATGCAGGAGTTTTTCCAGGCATATTTAACTAACCGCTAAAGAACTAGATTTGAGTGAAAATGACTGGCAGGTAATATCCAGCATGGTGTGGTTTTGAAACAGCTAAATTGCAGGTTAGTGTAAAACCACTACTATTTAGGAAATGAAATATATACATATATATATATAAAATGTATATATATTATGTTATAAAAGATGAAGTACTATGCACTTTGGCTATATGACTAGATGGACTATCAGACTCTCTTCTCTGCTCCTCAAATACATAAAACATTAGCCTTTACAACCATGTTTTTTGAGTAAATATTCTGTACTTATTCAAAGAACAAGCAGAGACATCTTCAAAATGTGTGCAGCACTTCATCCACGATTGAGGCGGGTGGAGCTACTGGATGAGGATTTGCCGACAGTTTGAGGATCTGCTGGAGTTATTCAAGCTCTTTTTTTCTAATTAAACCATTACAGTAATGTTACAGAAGAAAAGCATGAACAGAACAATAAAACACTGATTCTGCCCGGAGTGAATTGATTGATTTCTCTCTTTGTTTTCTTTTTTCTTTTTTTTAAGCCTGGGTTAAAATATAGAAGACTCAAGACATTGGTACTTTACTTTCTCTTTTGCTTTGTTTCTTAATTGTCTGTGTTAAATTAACTCAAACTGATCAATTTAAAGTACTTGTCTTGAGCCTGAAATGTTAAACAAATGTGAGACACCCGTAGAAATGTGTGTGTGCGTGCGTGCGTGCGTGCGTGCGTGCGTTCGTGTGTGTGAGACAGACTGCATGGCCTCGGATTTCTCAGTCCATGATGTATTTCTTGCCTCAGGAAGTACTGAGTTCAATATATGTATCAGGAATCTATAATGATCTCGCACCCGTTTTAGGATTTCTGGTTTAAAGTCAGTGAGCACTTGCTCAAACCAAAACACCTTAGTCATACTCGGTACTCGGATCTCTTCTTTCCTGTACCGTTTGTTCCTCCACTATCTTGAAATACCTTCTTTTTTACCTCACAAGTCAAAATTCTTTCTTTCTTTCTTTCTTTCTTTCTTTCTTTCTTTCTTTCTTTCTTTCTTTCTTTCTTTCTTTCTTTCTTTCTTTCTTTCTTTCTTTCTTTCTCAACTCACTCTGCTTAACAAAAATTGCACAGTTTAAAAGTTTGGTGTACTTTAAGGTAGCTTGAAGTATCTTGTAAAATACATAAAGTCATGCGGAAATTATCGGTTAGCATTCATCTCAATGGCAGTTGTTCATCACAGGAAGTATTATTGTGATATTTTGTTCTAGCTTATCAAAAGAGCTTTTCTTAAACGTCTGGGGTCTGAGGTGTTTTTGGGTTCTGGACATGATTTTACAGTTAGTATTAAGCTTTTACAGTCGATTGCTAAACGAATACTGACTGAAATCACAAAGAAAACATTTGGCCATTTTTAGCTTTGGTAAAATGCTCGCTACAGTATTGGCGTATGATTTACTTTGAAACAATATTCAATGCAAAATTGGCAGTAAATTTCACAATTAATTACAAAGCAAGTAACACATTGAATTAAACATGAAATTTTGTTAAAGAAGGAGTGAAAAAATATATTCTTGTAACATGTAAACCAATAATCTTTGTTTTGTTTTAATTTATTTAGAAAAATATTTTTACAGTACCTAGAAACGTGTCAGATAATGTTTTATTTTACTATTATTCATATATTATATATATTATATTATTTAATAATATTTTGAATTTGCTTTTATTTTTGTTTAAGTTTTAGTCATTTTGTTTTATACTTTTGTCATTCAGCTTTAATTCTGTTTAGCTTTAATGTGTTATTTATTTTGGTTTTAGTTTTAATAATTGTACTAATTGCCTCTGTCAAAAAACAAAACAAAAACAGAACAAAAAAACACCCAGCTGGCTGCGTTTCAGGCAGTAAAGGAAATATTTTGCATAGCAATGTGTAAACCAAAAGCCAAAAAGAAAAATAAACCTCCCAATGCAGCGAGAACTTAGAAGAGAGGGTTGTAAAAATCGAAATCCTACTGCAGAATGACTCTTCACGTTTCAGCATAAAAGGCACTTGAGCTGGATTTTATGTGACTTTTGTGTCTGAGTGTGTGCGTGTATGCGGTGCAAAATAATTGAACCAGTAAATGCTCTTTCAAAAATAACACAGCCCCGGTCAGGTCATCGCTACTTGAGATAGCAGTCAAAAAAAAAAGTGCAACAGAAGAATAACAAAAACCACAGAGATAAAGAGGCAAAGACAGACAGAGTCGGAGGACCGAAAAAGGGTGACAGGCAGGCAGTTAGGAGGAGGAAAATGAAAGGGTGTAAAGTTATTTCCAGAGATACTAAAACACTCAGGGGTGAATTCATTGAGAATTTATTGTGTATACTGATAACTTTTTATTGATTTATTGTGCATGTGTGTCTGCATTGTTTTAGAATCACTAAAGGAGTTATGCAGATCAGTTAACAGCACTAACTAAATATCTACAATCACCGAAATTTGGCATGTGCACTATGAAAATGACAAACGGTGAAGCATATTCCGGTCCAGACAGCACATGGTTGACTGTTGGAGGTTCATGATGGTTCTTAATACTGTGAATTTACTGTGATATTTTCAAGTGACCCTGAGGAAAATGTTTAGCTCTGTACTACACCAGACCATATATCTCTAGGACTTTTTCATTGAATTTGAAAGTTTTGCTTCATTATGAGAAAATGTAATAGTCACAAGTAGGTCTCGTTGTTGAGGACAAAACTGTCAACCACCTCTAAAAAGCAGAACAATGCTGTTTGTCTGATCTTTACAATGAACTTACTGATTTATGAAGAGGAGAACTTTTTATTTGCCTTCTAATTACAGAAACATCTGGTTTCATTTCTCAAATAATGATATGTAATCTGATCAATTTACACGTTTCTGATTTTTTATAAATATGAAAATATTGGTGCAATGACTTGTTAGATGAGTGCTTCTTTATTTAAGCAGCATCAAATGGTTGTGAGTGGAATATTACATTTATATAACAATTCAGTGAATCATTGAATCATTTATTCAAAAACCCTGATTCATAAATGAATCATTGGATCATTTATTCAAAAACCTGATTCATTTAGGATGGAATCAAGTGTTTGCATTTCTAAACGAGTCAAAGAATCATTCAATGAACTGAATTTCATTCAAGTGACTTTCTTTATGAGCGAGTCACTGAATCATTTATTCAAATGATTCATTCAAAAATATTGGTTAATTCAGGACTAAAATTTGCTTTTGCTTTTGTTTGAAACTACTTTTGTTGGCGGAGCAAAAACAGACAAAGCAAATGGCAATATTTTCTCATAGTTTCTCATTTATTGAAACATCAGCACATGTGTGACTACCTGCACACTTGGCCTGCATCGAAAAGATGATAGTATGATATTGCTTAACTAACAATTTAGACACAAGACTGCCTGTTGTTTTGTGTTTTTGCTCTGAGAATCGTTCCAAAGCAGTCAAAACACAATCAACTGCTGCGCTTTGACAAGCAACACACTGACAGGAATGCCATGAACACAGACAAGCAGAGAGATATGAACAGTGAAGCTTTCTGGGCTGTAATACAAAAAAAAAAATCCACGCTCTCTGAACTCCACTTGTTCAGTTCAATTTAAGAAGCTGAACTGACTGTAAATAATGTTATTTATCTCAAGTTCTTTACTCAGCTATGATTCACTGCACAAACTAACTGAGAGCTATAACTGTTTAAAGTATCTTTTTGTTGACCTTATTAAATTGATTTAGCTTTGCCCTGTCTATAAATGTGGTAGTCTATTAAGAAGTTGAGAAGAAAACTCTCATTATTAGCTTCCACAAGAGTGTGGGTGGCAGCAGGAGAAAACCAGCAATCATTTATGCCAGAAATTTCTTAGAATATTGGCCAGTGATCATAATCAGCCTCAGTGTATACACTAAATACTATCAAGTGCTTGTGTATTTCTCAGAGGCGTATACCAGCATTTGATTGTCAATTTAACTATGTAAACGTCACATGAACAAAGAAGATCCTGTTTTATTCAGATCAGCTCTCATCCGTGCAGTGTTTAAAAGCAGTCCTGCTTCATTACAGCACATTCCTCTTATTTATATTCCGCACTTCACCGAGTGCTGAATACATCCTGCCTATCACTAATAAATCAGCCATTGTTTCCTAGAGAGGGGATTAGACATGTATCAGAGGCTTATCGTTACAGATTTGTTTACCGGAACACTCCGGCAGCTTGACACTGGCTGATTTGAGCTTTAGGGGACCATGCCCAATCTTAGCAAATGATCTCTAAACTCACGATTCAAATCGGCTTCTAATTTTGAAATCGAAACAGCGTCCTGCATGCCTGAGCGTGTATATGTGTAATCTGCAGAGCTAATCCTCTTGATAGGGACAAAATGTGCATCTGTTACTTGACTGTCTGTAACGTTAATGAAGAGCGGTTAGAGTAAGAGGAGTTTCTGAAATTGGGTCTTAATGAGTGTTTCTACAAAATATTTTCAAATGTTTGATTTAATTGCCTACCTTTTCGTGCCTGGGATGTGTTTGAGTTTTTGTAAACAATTAAAAGTCTGGCATATCATTAGAAATCAGTGCAGATCTGGGTCTTGGCAGCGTGCGTCAAAGTCATGCTAAACTTGGATCCGTATATTTCTGGAAGTCTGGACTGCCTGGAGGGCCTCTCAAGGGTGTGTTCACACGCCTGGAAAAGCATTTCACTTCACACTCTCGCTGTCAGCATTTGTGAAATGTGTTTTGTGAGTGATGCTCTCATCAAAATTAATAGTGTACGCTTGTGCATGGGCTTATGAGAGAAAGGAGAGCGAGGTCATGATTTTAAACCCATAGGCCAAGTAAGTCATAATCAGGCAAATGTGGAATCTGAGGCCAGCAAACACCTGTTATCAGCAAAATGACCCAATTGTTTTCTTCATAGAAAGGCATTTAGGTTTTTTATCTTTATTTTCTGTATAGTAAAATCATTTTTACACACAAATTTCACCTTTTTGTCCCCCTACTTCTCACGTATGTATATGTACATTAGCGTTCTACAGTCTTTAGGGTCACATGATCCTTCAGAAAAAAACATTTCTAAATGTTATGCATCCTCCCTGTTTGTGATGATTCTTTGTGTGTGGGGGGAAGGCAAGAGACCAAACGTCAACCGAAATGATGCCAAAAGAAGTGATTTATTATACACAAGTGCCAATATGCAAGAGGTGAGAAGTAATAATGATAACTGATAAGTAAAAAAGAGAAAATAATATATTTACAAAGCGACTCAAAATGAAAACAAAATAAATGAAAAGGGTGCCAAAGGAAAGAAAAGAACAAAAAACCCAAAGCTAACTCGCATATAATACTCTAAATTAAGTAACAAACAAAAGTAAGGAAATCAAGTCTTCAGCGCTAACACGCCCTAACTCAACTATCCAAAATACAAAACCTACAGTGTCTAATATATCATAGTCTCACAGTGTATGTTATGTGACATCACTTGTCCTCTTTCCCCCTGTATATGCAAAACAATCACTGTCTGAATGACAATAGAAAAGTAACAAAGTACTGATGAGATGCAAGATAAGACAAAACGGTACAAGTAAAGATACAGTAACAACAAACACTAGCAAAAGGTTAGATCAAATAAGAGCAACAGTGAAAGCAAACAAAGTCAGAGTCAAAGACGACTGACACGTGTTCACTCCGGAGTGCTGTTTAAACTCCGGCGGGAGACTTGATTGGTAGCGGGTTTTCCTTTGAGGATCTCTGGACTCCCAAATTTGGCTTTGGATTTGGTCTTGAAGTCTCAAGAAGATAGCAATTAGACGTTATTAGTGGATAATTGTTGGATTCAAACTGGAGTAAAACCAGCTACTGACACACTACCCGAGCCCACAAAATTATTCCGATCTAAATAGTCTCTGAGTAGATGAAATGCCCAAACAAATAATTGGCAGTCTAAAAAAATGTGTGATTTTTAGCCCTAATGTGCCCATAAAGTGTCAGACGCAGGCACTCCCACCCACACACATCTTTAACGGCTGCCTGGTCTCCGTGTGAGAGCGAGGTATGGTCGTTTCCGTTCTGTCAGTGAAGCGAGAAACGTGCCTCTTCTAGTAAAAATCAGTAATTAACAGCAACCTGCTCGTGTGCCACAGAAGGACCAGCGTCCTTGAGATGTCTGCGCCGCGTGTGTGAAGAAAGAGGGGAGGAAGGAGATGCTTATTAGCCGTTTCATTAGCGTGCTGCTAGCTTGCTCCCAGATGTTTCAGCTGTGATTAAGACCTGAATATGCTTTCTAGGACACATCCATGAAGTGCATCATAGTGCAAAATGATCTCAGTATTGGCTCTGCAGAATAGTTACGTTGATATCTTGATAAATGTTGAATGCTGAATCAGGTCAAGAAACTTTGTGAATCACCATGTGATGTGAAATTCTTTAGACATACTGTAGGCCCAGAATACGAATTACTGGAAATGAGCTGTATTTTTTTTTTCTTTTCCCCAGACCTGTAGATCCTCACAGTGCTCACTTTAGCTACACAAAGTCCATGTTGTAGCTAGACTGAAACCATAGAGACTACTTTATCATGTGTAGTACAGTAAGATGATTAGACATGAACATTTCCCCCTACTTTTCTGAATAATTTTTTTAGCATCATGCTCAATTTCACCTCAAGAATTCAAGAAAAACTCATTAAAATTGGAAACGTACATTTTCTGTGTTTACTCAGTGACAGAGACAGCATTAAAGAGATGCAGAATCACAGGAGAAGCATAAAAAAGCCAAATTAATCACTTTATTCTAAACCGTATAAAAACAGGCCTGTCTTGGGGCTGTTTGTGCCGCGGAGAGGTTAGTCACAGCTGATGTGAAGTGGGAGCTCCCTGGGATGTTTATTTGGTTACTTCTTCATTTCTGTTATTTTTTTATTGTTTGAGTACCTACTGAGTTACCCCAAGCACTCTGAACATTCATTCTCATCAGGCAAAACTAAGCAGTTTAACAGAAATGTATAATTAATCAGGCATGTTAGGTTCATTTTTTGCTTTTCTTTTATCAATAACACATATCCAAACAGCAGTGGCTGGTATACACTATTTAGAAAGTCTGTTTGAAAACATTCATTATTTTTGCTATTCTGATGCTGCTGACAGGAATTACACACTTCACCTTTTAAAGGAATTAAATAAAGCTTTGAAACTTAATCTTCTTAAAGGGATTGTTCACCCAAAATGAAAATTGTCAGAATTGAACTCTATTCAT
Organism: Scardinius erythrophthalmus; assembly: GCF_964197995.2. NCBI lineage: Eukaryota > Metazoa > Chordata > Actinopteri > Cypriniformes > Leuciscidae > Scardinius > Scardinius erythrophthalmus. The sequence continues at coordinate 12,687,744 of NC_138233.1, read as the reverse complement.
CAAAGAATCCAAAAAGAAAAAGAAAAAAAAAGGATAAGGCCGTGTGTCCACCAAAGCGTTTTTACTCGCGGCTGGCGTGTTTTTTCAATTTTTTTCAATGGGAGCGCCGCGTTTTTAAAACGCCATGAGCGTAACGAGGCGCTGAGCGTCTTTTTCACGCTGAAGCGCTGAGCGTTCGGCGTTTTTTACTGGTCGCCGAGAGTTGAAGAATGTTCAACTTTTGGTAAAACGCAACGCTCATCACTGTCACTTTTTACCCAACCGTCCAATCACAGTGGAGGAGGGGCGGGACTAATACCACACCGACCAACCGCGTCCGCCACATGATTCTGCTTGTACAATGTCAACAGATGACAACAAGCATAATAACGGAACAAAATCAAGAGCCAGATAAAATACATTACATTGTATTGACATTTTAATATAGAATCAACACAGAAACAAAATATGTGTGAAATGAGATACTAGTAAGACTTTCGCGGATATTCCGTATCATAACAAGCAAAGTGTCTCGGTCTCAACCGTCTCAACTGAATAAAACGCTGCGCTGCCAAAACGCTCTCAAGCGCCCACAGCTGAGCGTTTTTAGCAGAGCGCCTAGCGTTTTCAGCTGGCTAATAACGCTTTGGTGGACACACGGCCTAAGACATGTTTCTTGAGAACCAAATCAGCATATTAGAATGCTTTTGTGAAGGATCATGTGACACTGAAACTGGACGGCAGATACAAAATCAGTTTCTCCAAAACACAAATAAATTACATTTTTAAATATATTAAGATAAGTAACAGTTACTTTAAATTGTAATAATATTTCCGTGTCTCTATTTTTACTCTATATTTTATTAAAAAATGCATATGCTCTGTGAGCATAAGGTATGCATAAAAAAAACCCGTAACCCCAAACCTTTTAAATGTAGCGTACTTGTTTGTTTGTACTAGTTAACTCAACATTTAAGCATTTTCAGCTTATTTGGTGCTAATAGGTAAAAATACAAGAAGGTTCACAAACCAGTGAAGTGCAGTGAAAAACCAACACATGCAGAGCCATATTTCACAATAACCACGGCAACTCTGATTCCTTGAACCCAAAAACCCAGAGTGCCGACCATAGAGGGTGGTGGTTACCTTCAGCTGTGCATTAGAGTATAGCTACTGAATGATTTATGGTGGGAAAACAGCATAATGCTGTCATTTTTCACTGTCCCCCATCAACCATTTAGGAAATGCACAGTGGGCTTGAAGAGGCATCCTGTTGTAAAATGTGAATCTGAATCACCTATATTTTTAATGATTGTGAGTAAATCCACATGTGATTTATGGGGTCCCACCGGCTACGAGAAGGTTGACAGGCAGGGGAAAAGTCTCGTGCTCCAGCCCGTCACTTACTGTATGTGTGTGGGAACTTTCTCTCTACTGAGAGAATGTATGCATATATGCTAAGTGGGATTGCTGTGGGGAACGAATAATAGATGAGGGGGTAAATGTGTCTCAAAATAATTTGTGCAAAAAAACCCTTCTCTGTTCCACTCTTAACCACTTAACCCAGCAGTTAAAACACATTTGCACTGGGGTTTTTGTGACACATCACTGGTATAAATCACTGATTGATAATAACTGAACACAAACTCAGCATATTAGAGTAATTTATTCCTGATCACATTTTAAAATATATTAAAGTAGAAAACAGTTCTTTTAAACTGCAATAATATTTCACAATATTGCTGCTTTCACTGTATTTTAGATTAAATAAATGAAAAAGAAACTTTTTAAAAATGTTAAAAATCATAATTATTCCAAACTTTTGACCAGTAGTGTATTTATACAGCAGTTATGTCCAGTTTTCTCAAAGCTGAGACCGGATACTCACAGTATTTCAATGCGATGTATTACGTTGTCAGGTTCTGGACTAAGTGACAAAGGTTAAGGCTGTAACTCTTTGAAGAGTCATAGAGAGAGAAATGGGGGCTGGGGTGGTACCTAAACAGTATCCGTACAGTTGCCATAGTGACTGGTGATCCCACTCCTCCATCCATCACCTGGTAGCAGCAGGCGAGCCACAAATAAGGAGCCACTCACTCCCATAATTCCACTGCACTACCTGACAGGCCGGAGATTTCCAATCTGCCTCAGGGACAGGGGAACAAATCCATTCCCCCTCTGTCAACCCATCCAGACAGAAAGAGCGAGGGAGTGGGAGACAGCGTACTGCATTTGGTCCCATAACTACTAGCTCAAAGGAGTGTGCACAGTATCAGAGGAGAGAGAAGAGCCAAAGAGCAAAAAGCTTTCAACCGAGTGCGGTTCAGGGTAAAAAGTTCATAAAGTCTACCTTAAAGGGATAGTTCTTCCAAAAATGAAAATGTACACATTCACTCTCATGTTGTTCAAAAACCTGTATGATTTTCTTTCTTCTGACAAACACAGAATGCTCTTTTCCATACAGTGAAGGTAAATGATGACCAGGGTCCAGCAAGCTCAAAAAATGACAACTGACTACACATCTATAACAACTTAAATTGCAGTCTTTAGAACACTTGACATACAGTGCATGATTCAAAAGAGCTACTTTTATGATACTTTTTTAGTGTTTTTGTAAGGTTTAGAGCTTGAAGCGCCTGGTCACTATTTACTTTCATTGAATGGAAAAGAGCAACTTAAATCTCATAAACTTCTTTTGTGTTCGATGAAAGAAAATTATACGACATTATGGTTGGTAAATTATTTCTGTGAACCAATTTTTTATTTTTTTTTGCAAAATAAAGTCATTCATACTGTATAAATGAAAATGACACATGAGGTCGCAGCATAGTCCACTGAAACGTGCCATTACTGTGCAGCTTTCCATTGAAAAACAACTGCAAAGTCTTTTTGTTTTCATTTCCTTGAAAGATCCGTGAAAACGGTCGCTCTAGAACAATTGCTAACAATGAGTAGAAAGCATTATTATACACCTGTCACTCAAAACACATTTCTGCCAGTAAATGGCCCAGGTATTCTCCCATATGCCATAATTGAAACACATTTGCATGCAGAACAATTGTTCTGTTCTAGTGTCGTGCCAGCCATGGGGTTTTAAGTGCTTCAATATAGAAAACATAAATACATTTCCTGTTTGATACCAGAGGTTCTATTCTAACATGCTGTATTTAATTACTGACTTCCAATTTAATTAATCTACTTCCTCGCTCTCTCTCTCTCTCTCTCTCTCTCTCTCTCTCTCTCTATCAAAAGGTGAGTTTATGGATATTTTTTTTTATGCAGAAAATAATTTTGGTATCCATTTTTAATCAGCAAAAATGTACAATAATCCTTATACCTCTTGGGATGCAGTCAGATACATTTTATGATAATACTGTGACAAGAAAAATCATTTCAACCGTTCCAATTAATATTCTGTCCAGGATGTGCAAATATCTGTCTAAGACTTGGCATTGCTGAGATTTCAGCTCATGTAAATGACTGCAGACTTGACTCTGAATGGGATTGTGTGTGTGTGTGTGTGTGTGTGTGTGTGTGTGTGTGTGTGTGTGTGTGTGTGTGTGTGTGTGTGTGTGTGTGTGTGTGTGTGTGTGTGTGTGTGTGTGTGTGCGCGCGCTGTGTTGGACTGAAAGGATGATGGCATTTCAATCTCCTCAACCTTCATGAAAAGATATTCGTCCTTCGTCTTTTTTCTTTCTGCAGTCTCTCTCTTTTCTCTTTTTTGCGGTCTGATTGGCAGCTCTGGTACATAGAGTTGGGTCTGGTCTTTCAGTTGCCATGGAAACTGCCCTTTCTTCTGACTGCAACCACGCTTGTGGACCGCATCTCTGGCAACTCCGATACTCACTGCATATAAAGATTAATAAATAAACTGACTGAGAGAGAGAGAGGTGTGGGTGGGAGGGTGTAGATGTGTGTGTGTGTGTTTGTATGTATGAGTGCTGTGATGGAGTTAGTACTGTATATGTACAAGTCTAAAACAAGTAAGAATCAAATACTAACTACATTGTTAACCAGTAATGCTGTACAGACTTAAAAAAAAAAACAATAACTTGCTGAAACTGTGCGATTCAAGTGTTCCAAGAGTACTCAAAAGGAATAGTATTCTCAAAAGTTGAAAGTGCCATCATTTACTCCCACTCATGTTTTTCCAAACCCATATGACTTTACTTCTTCAGTGAAACATTTAAAACAAATCAGGCTCTTTTTCATAAAATTACAATGAATGGGGAATGCAGCTTTAAAACTTCCAAAATGACGCAGAAGCACCGTAAAAGTATCAAAGCAACCGTCCATATGACTTGTGCACTTTCTTAGTCTTATGAAGTCTTTTACTAGCTTTGTGTAAACAATTTAATTTGTTATTCACCTATAATCTTTGAGGTCTTCTTAAAGCAGACATGTTGTCAAAAATGTGAATTCTCTGTCTGGTTGCTAGCAAAGATCAGCGCCAGCACTACATTTGAAAAGATCATAAGCCACCGTTGGCAGAAAGCCTGATCATGTAATATGCACTGTTACTTTCCATTCATCAACTTCCAAATGACCAGGCAAAATCTATGTGAGGTTAGAATCCATTACAAGTGATTCATTGTCAATGCTCTGGAATTTTTGATAAGGTTCAAAATTTAGTAATATCATTTTAGATAACCCAAAATGCAATGGAGATACACAGAAATGTTCAGCTTCGGTTACATTTTGAGGTTCTAAAGGGTCCAGAATGCCAGTTAAGGCCTCATCTAATAAACATGTCAAGCCTTTGAGACCATGAACTAAATATAATATGAATGTTATGTTTTTGTTTTTGTTTTTTACAATCATCATAAAAATTTTTTTAACAAAATTCTTCTTCAATAACAATGAAACATTAAAAGTACTTCAAATATAAATATATAGGGAATACAGCAAAGGTTTAGTGATCTAAAGGGAAGCTACACCGAACATCTAGAGGCATAGTGGAGCAGAAACTAAAATCGTGTCATTTTGCTCATGTCTTTCCAAATCTGTTTGATTTTCTTTCTTCTGTGGAACACAAAACAAGACACAAAACATTTTAAATAATACAATGATCACTCTTTTCTATGCAATTACTGTTGATGTGGATTGGAGCTTTCAAGTGTGAATTAACCTTTGTGTTATGCAAAAAGGTTGTTTCTTTACATAAAAAAAATCTTAAAGTTTGGGGTCAGTAAGTTTTTGAAAGAAGTTTCTTATGCTCACAAGGCTATGTTTATTTTAGTAAAAAATACAGAAAAAAAACATCAATATTGCAAAATATTATTACAGTTTAAAAGAACAATTTTGTATTTTAATATATTATGTGTTTTTTTTTTGTTTGTTTTTTTAATGATGGCTAATCTGTGTCACATGATTCTTCAGAAATCATTCTAATTTGCTGATTGATGTTCAAGAAACATTTCTTAATATTATCGATGTTGAAAGCTGCTGTGCTGCTTAGTATTTTTGTGGATGCATTTTTCAGGATTCTTTAATAGAAAGTTTAAAAGAACAGCATTTATTTTAAACACTGACTAAATGTCTTTACTGTCATTTTATATCAATTCAATGCATCCTTGCTGAATAAAAGGGTTTATTTTATTTTTTTCTTAAAAAAAAATCTTACTGATTCCTAGCTAGCTTCACAGTGGTGTATATTAGATATTGAGAAAAATATACAGGATTTCTGTTCGGTTCATACCTGGGGTTTACTGATGGCAGGAGTCCACGTGTGTGTGTTGTGTGTGTTGAGTGTGTGTGTGTGTGTGTGTGTGTGTGTGTGTGTGTGTGTGTGTGTGTGTGTGTGTGTGTGTGTGTGCGTGCGTGCGTGCGTGCGTGCGTGTGTGTGTGTGTTTATTTAACCACACTCTGAGGCAAGTCTGTGCAAAATCAAGTGAGCCAGTGCAAGGCAAAGCACTTCATCATCTCTCCGTGTCAAGGGGTTTAGTGTATCACAATGTCCCACCACTGGCCTTACTTGCTCCTCGACTTGAGCTTCTCAAAAACTTATTTTACAGAGAGTAGAGAAGCAGAAGAAAGAAGCAGAGGGATTTAAAGAGTGAGCATTAGAGAGTGAGTGCCAGTGAAAGGCTCAGATGCCTCATCGAGGCCCAGTAGTGTGGCCTTTGACTGTCAAAAGCACATACACACATAAACTGTGTGCTGCACGGGGGGAGAACGAGGAAGTCAAGAGATAAGAAAGGGGAACCTCTCTGTCTCACTTTTGATTTTCCATGGCATGTTTTTTATAAGCTCTCCTCTCCTTTCTCCTACCCACTGTCCTCTCCTTAGAAACTCTAGCATGCTGTCACAAAATTACAGGTTTAAAGTTGCCAGAATCTAGCAGGAAACCAAAGCTGTGCCATTATAGCTTTAAACAGGCACCTCTGGTCCACGGTGACGCCAAACACGCCATTGGTTTTACTTTACTTCAACATCATAAAGACTGTCTGAAGAGTCTTATTCCCAGTACACATTGTATGATTTTGGGCTGTCCCATACGAAAGATGACCAATCGAGGCAATTTTTGTGATCATGGCTCATAAATGGTGGTCCTACATCGTACATTGAGAAATGTTCAAAGATGGCCGTTGTCACGGTCTTGCGACTAAAGATAGCCTGCGATAATTTTCTGATGGTGTCAGAAATTTACCATGATCATCTCAAAATGTGTTTGCTACGACCCACGTCTACTGATTAGCCAATAAAAATGCAACACGAAATGGCATATTGCTCAACACGACATGGCTCTAAAACTTACCTCAAGCTCCATTTGCAAAATTTACATGCCAAGTTGTCCTCTTTTCCCTAGTCATGACTGTGTCCATATTCTCTTCTTTCGCTTCATCCTCTTTTTTCAGTGCACATAATGTGCGATTCATCTTGCTATATTGGTTAACCACTAGCGCATACTGATGACATTTTATTCTTCTATGCTAACTTGCGTCGTAGCCATGTCAAACCCAAGTTTTTTAGATCAATGTTGTACAGTGTGATTTTCATGTCTACTTCCATTTCATGTATTCTACCTCCCACTGCTACTTATACCAATGACAGAAATAAGCGCAGTTATTATAACAAAATATGTGGGAGAGCATTGCAGTAGGTAGCACATTAATGTTAATATCAAATTAAAACTAGTTGGCACATAATTTGTAATTGAAAGGGTTAATGACAATATCTGATTATGGCTATATACTACTTACAAAATAGATGTATGAGTTTATAAAAACGTATACCATTAATCGTACCCAGCTTATATGTTGAATGTTATCTGAGAGATAAGAATAGAGAGAGAGCTTTAGAAAAGAGAAGAGAGAGAGAGCCAGTCTAGGAGGAGAGCCCCAAGACTAGAGAGATTTATCCCTTCCTTGACCATGTAACTGAAAGTCAAATGTGAGACATTCAAACTGACCAATCAGAAGATTACAGCTTCCCCCATGCACCGTACTAAAGGAGTGACAATTATCATACCCTCACACACATCAGGCATTGATCACTATCAGAACCTCTGTACCATTAGGAATTCCAAAATGCCCTTGGAGGGGGTTGAAACAAATCAAAGGTCTTTGTTGATTTTCATCATTACACCATCTTATCCTAAATGTATATGTCAAACTCATGACCTTGTTGTTGCTTTGCCTATATATGATTTGCTGCACTTTTTCGGGTTGTATTTAGCATATTTCTTCGCAACAGACCTACAAATCATTTTTTGGTTGTGACCTAAAATGACTGTTTTAATGAAATGAGTGAACAGCATTTTATTTTTGTATTTTTTTATTGTATTTTAGCATGTTTGATGTTGCTGGTGAAAGGCCACAGATAACGCAAACATAACTTGAAAGGGGATATCTAATCACCTCTTCAGAGAGAAAAGTCCTAAAAAACATTCAAGTATCCGATGCGCTGGGCGTTTTATCTTTACACAATGTTCTGGTAATGCAGAGGATTGCGCTTTACTTGTGGGTGCGTATGTGTGCTTTGCTTTGAAGGGTAAGGATCAAACTCTGACTGCAGAGGAGGCACAGTCTGTGCCCCATTAATGTTTCATTAACGCAGACTGCTGTGTGTGTGTGTGTGTGTGTGTGTGTGTGTGTGTGTGTGTGTGTGTGTGTGTGTGTGTGTGTGTGTGTGTGTGTGTGTGTGTGTGTGTGTGTGTGTGTGTGTGTGTGTGTGTGCGCGTGTGTGTGTGTGTGTGTGCGTGTGTGTGCGTGTGTGTGTGTGCGTGTGCGCACGCGCTTGTTTGGGCAATGTGAGAGAGGAGAGAATGTGCAAAGCAAGTGGAGACTTCAAGGATGCAAAGAAAGAATAAAAGGACCTCTAGAGAATGAGATGCTGAAAAAAAAAAAAAGGTCCAATGAGGGAGAGGCCAAGATGAGGGAGGAGAAATTACATGTGAGAGAGAAGAGAAGAGTAGAGTAAGTAAAAGAAAAGATGTGTGTGGGAGTGCGGGAAGACGTGATGATTGGCAAGAAACCAGACAATAGAGGGAGAAAAAAAAGGTGAGGGGAGAGAAAGAGAACGTTTCTCGCTCCATAAAAATCAGCACACATCATTGTTTTCCAATGTGCGCACTGAGATAATGTACAACCAATAGATTTGAGGCAAAAAAGGGTTTGGAACAACATGAAAGAGAGTAAATGATGACATTATTTTCATTTTTCGTGAGCTCTTTGTCCTTGCAGGTTTGAGATCAAAGTTCTCATTCTATTTTCCTCTTCTTTTTTCCGATTTTCTCCAAAGGTTACCAAACCCTTAAGAGCCAGAGTGGGTAGGTGTAAATTATTGCTACTGAGCAGGTGTGTATGCCTATAGAGGTGTAAAAAAGACTTCCACTTGATCTTCTGTTTGTCTTTTATATTTCATTTTCACTCAGCTGGCAAAAAAACGTGCAGGGGATGGGAGGGGGTCTGGACCCCTGCTAGAGATTTTGTGAAAGTCAGACACAAGAGGAAATTGAAACTGATGGCAAGATAACTGGTCATGCCTTTCACGAATGGCATGATATTGTTTGAGAGATGAAATCCAATGACATATGATGTAGGAGGGGGTATTTTGCCACCAGAATTTTGTGCCAAGGCCTGAGTCATAACCTCCACCCACACATCCTGCACTCCACCAACATATATGAGGGAAGCACTACGCTATGAAAATAATATTTACAGGTGTTCATACAACAGCTCTAGCACTATACAGTAATATTTGTAAGGTATTTAACACACCCTTGAACTGCAATATTTATCAAAATCCAAAGCTTTTGACATGATGCACTTCAGCTAGAGTCATGTTTTAATCTATCCAAATTCCTATCAAATCTATCCAAATTCTATCCAGATGACTTACTGATAAAAATGAAGAAAATATCAAAACGTTAAAATTAACATATTTTTTGGGGAGATTGGGGCTAGTTGCAACACTCCAAGCTTTGAGTCCACCCATAAAAGAATTTGTATGTGAGACTTTTAGGGCCGTGACACGCCAAGCTGTTGTGTAATCTGAAAAGTAATCTGATCACTGCAACAGAAAGAAAGAAATACTGAAGGTGTGCCTTCGGCCAGTGTTGGTCGTGAGTGAATCTCTGTCAGGGTTAGTTTTTGCGGTGTGCTTCACATGTCGGCTCTAGTCGGGCTCAGTATGTTGAACTAATCGGTGAGAGAGATCGTTCTGATTAGTTTCGCTCAGTTTAGCGAACGAGTGAGTGAACGAGAATAAAAGCGAAAGTGATGAAAGCGAGCAAAGTAAAGGTGGCACAGACAGAAGGCTGTTTTAGTTTAACTTCATCTTACCTGAGCATTCCAGTACGTGAATATTTTCATAACATCATGAGCCGCCTGGAATGAAGAAAGTGATCAACATGATTGATATTCAAATGGTAAGCAAGCGCTGCTTTGCGCTACATTCTTTGTTACATTTTCTCTTTTTGACTGCCGAATATAAACTATTGATACCTGCTGATATAGACAGTTATTTCCGTACACACAGGTGCAGAACGCACATGCTCGTTGGCAGCCAGCTGTAGTCTTTGCTGTGTGTTCAAGCCCAGCTTTTTGTCGCAGCCAACGTGAGGCGACAAAACAGACTGTAGTTCTTTGATGTCAGCTTGGTGTGCCACCACCTATTAACTCTTTCCCTGCCATTGACGGAAATTTCTGTCATTTATGAGACAACGATCACCCGTCAGTGATGGAAATTTCTGGCTTTCCATGTTTTCACTGTTATATGGTAAGGCGCTATTACACATCATCTGAAAGAGTACCGAATGTTCTGATCAAAAGACATGTGAAGAAGCAGCAGAAACAAGCAATAGCTAGCAGATGCATATGTAAAATAACATGATCATCAACATTTAATAACATGTAAATCAAAACTGCCTTATGTTCATACCTGTCAAGTATCCCGTTTTGGCCGGGAAAATCCCGTATTTTACCCTTCTTTCCCGCCGTCCTCCCGTATTAGTATTTTCCCGTAAATCTCCCGTATTTTAACCTGCGTTATTAAAAAATAATAATCCCCTGGGCCCGGGCGGAGTAAAAAAAAAAAAATCATTCCCAATCTGAGCTGTCACTAGCCTCGCGATAACTGCCACCTACAGTAGCCTACTACAGGTACTGTAGGTGGCAGTTGTCGCGAGGTTAGAGTGTGAAGTCAGATGATGAGTGACAACGCAGGAAAAAAAAAAAAAAAAAAAAAAAAAACAGAGACAGATGATGGACGCTACGACAGAGACAGAAGGCACTCCTGCCAAAAAAACAAAACCCTCATGTAAATGCAAAGTCTGCAACAAATCTGTACAATAACTCACTAAAAGAGTAAAGAAAAGTTATGTGAAATGAAAAGAAAAACTGTAAAAGAAAAGCAATATGAAATGAAAAGAATGTGTGGAATGTGTGGGATGAAAATAAAATGTAAATGTAAAGACAAGCAATGTTAAATGAACAGAAAATATGCAAATAAGCCTTTAAATAAATGCTCTTCATATATACCCTTTGGTGATTTTAGCTTTCTTGTACACCTGTCTTAAAATGTAAGGGATACTGGAGCTTGGTTGGGGTGGTGGGACTGCTCGTGGTGGGCGCCGGAAAATTTCCCTTATTTTCAAATCTAAAAGTTGACAGGTATGCTAATGTTACTGAAAGAAATGTCAACCCAGGATGAGATATAGAACTGTGAAGATTTAGGGGTGGTGATGGACTCGATTTACTCCAAATGTTTTGATCATCGTTCTGAATCCCAATCTGGATTTAATGTTTGACAAAAACGGATTTTTCTTAGCTTTTTGCTCAAAATGTTGCTTTTTTAAAATTAAACTTTACGCACATGTAAAATTATTTACAGGCTATCTTTCTTTGGCCGCGAGACCGTGACAACGGCCATCTCTGAACCTCTCTCAATGTACGACGTAGGACCACCATTTAGGAGTTTGGTCATCGCTCATCTTACGTATGGGACAGCCCAAAATTGGCCCGATACAATTAGAAATATTTCTCAAAATTGTACAATTCAAAAGGTTATTACTTTAGTACAGACTGAAGTATTAATGAATAAATACACAGCAGATAATTCTCAAAATGTTGAAAATAAAAATAGGTAAGAGCTGACAGGTTTATCAAAGATAACAGCTGATGTCCTTTTATAGCCTGCAGTAAGACAGCAGATCATATTGAAGAAATGTCATAAGTAATCTGATCACTGCAATAGAAAGAAATACTGAAGGTGTGCAATCTTCTTCCATCCTTAATGCAGCCACATTACCACAGGGTCTCCAGGAAAACAGGAATCAGTGATGTGTCAGAAATTACCCTCTATGCAAATGGAAACAGCCTGCAAGCAACTGTTCACCTTGTCAGCACTGTTAAAAATGTCAGGAGAGACATTTTTGGCAGATTTTTAGTAGTTGGATAGTTATATCAATAATGCATATAACATTTAGGAGAAATGTATAGACTGAGGCTGACATTTAAAACAACCAGAATACTATTGTTGTTATGAAAGTGAATTAAACTTTATTGGAGCTTTGAAGCTGATGTCTCAGGTCCTGACAGTCCAACTTTACTCAGCTCACAGAATCAGAATCTTCACCCATTACCAGACTTAATTTCCCAGAAGTCACACTCACAAACGTAGCAGAACATTCTATACATTCCCTCTGTAATCATCAAACACAGCTGCGCTATAGACTGCAGTATGGTGTATGGGCATTTAATGAATTTACAGACTATGGGATTGAGAGTGAGACTACACAATTGGTTCTGCAGTACAGTGCATGTAATGTGGTATGAATTAATATTTTAATTTGTTGGTGAGATTGTGTGTATGAAAGGGAGAACAACTCTGTTGAATCGGTTCTTTTCAATCAATCAGACGAACGGGGTCTAGAATATTCCAGGTCACAAGTCATTGGTTTGAATTTGAAACCATCAGAGTGCTTCCAGTATAAAGGACTCACCTCAACGTGAATCAGTTCGGTTCCTCCAAACGGCATTCAGCCATTTTTGCTCTTCGACTGGGCAGTACCTTCCCAGTTGTGTGGGAAATTAGCCGAACAGGAAACCCTTTTGAAATGTTCACTCTTCTGCTTTTCATGTCAAAGACAACTTACACTCATTTATCAACACACAATCAGCTGTACCCCCAAATATACTTTTTTTAGGGGGGAAACATTGGTCTTTGTGATCTGTGTGACTGTTGGAGTATATTGTCCAACACAGTTTAATGAGAATGGATTCATTGAAATAGTTTTTCTCTGGATTTTCAGTCAAAACGTAAATGGACACGCATACATTAAATGCAAGTAAAGTGTTTACATAGAGAGCGAAATTGTGGTAATGGGTAAAACCTATAAAACTTGTGTGCCAAACAGGTTTAAATCTTAAAAAAAAAAAATGATCTTTATCCGAACACCATTTAAAGCATTCACAGCACATGATCTTGCTCGTAGCAGGGATATTGTATAAAATTATTTTCTACATGATTGTTTAACAGCTCTTTGGAATACTTGGATTGATCAATTGAGGTCAGATATTACCCTCATCGTCCATAGCAATACTGTATAGTAGTGATGGCTGCTTTTGAAACACTGCTACCAGAAGTGTCGAACGTTTACCAATATTTAATTTCAAATCAGTCGTTTGGGGCATTTATCAAACTCGTCGAGTCTGTTTCAGCAAACTGGGCATTCTCATACTGTTGCAAAGCTTAATTTAACTGATTATTTGTTGCTAGATTGGCATTGATCTGTCTTTTGGTTTCTTGGGTCAGTTTAGTATTAGTATACATGAAAATGTTTCAGGGTCCTGATCATCCTGTTGGGGTTTATTTTGTTTACACATCTCTGCATTCAGCATTATCTAAAAGATTATAAATCAATAATTTATTGCAAGTGTTTAATATTAAACTCCTGCTACATAGTAAAAAATAATAATAATGAAGTTGAGCAGAAGTGAGGAAAATCAGAGGAGAGAAGGCGCGATAATAGATTTAGCCCTAATTGACATTGGAGGAGATACTTAAGTTCAATCTGAACTGCAGGAAACAAGAGAGCGTTGTCAGAAAATTACAAATTAGGTTCACAATGAGCATTTGCTCATTTAATGGATTGTTCAGTAAAGCTGACAATTTTCCAGTGTTAATCTCATTGACACATAATTTGCATCATACGTTTTTTTTTTTTTTTACTGACAAAAAGGAGATAACTAAATAAAAAACAGTTTTGAATGACAAAAACTATGATGAAAATCTATTGACATTTTTGTGAATGAAAAAAAAAATGTTAAGGAGGGATGATTTGGGAAGAGATCCAGTCAGAACTGATGAACTACTTGAATTGACTTGAACTACTTGAGTTGTAGCGTGCTGATTTTCCCGGCGGAACATAAGTTAGCATACACTTGCTGCATGTCTCAACGTTAAAAAATGTTAATATCTGGGAGAAAGAGAAGAGCAGGCATATGGCTATATCTGAAAAAGCGTGATGACGTGATGTGAGAGTTCAATTCAGGCCGATTTTCTTTGCGCACACAGAAAGCCACCCTTTAAATCAGATCACGTTTACTGAATTGAGCACTCTTTCACGTCTTTCCATGCTTGAAAGGACAAATAAACACAAAATTATGTCAAAATGTCCGTTTTGGCGAGTATTCTAGTAGACGCAGTCAGTTATATCTTAACCCTCTGGTGCTCTTCGGTCATTTTTGCCCGACACGCGAAGAGCAAGAGAAAAAGAGAAAATCACTCAATGTTCTTTACTGAATAACTTTAATAGCTTTAATAAGGATTAATCTCTATTTAATTATACAAATAAATATGTCTGCTTGAAAGAATGAGGAATGTTGTATGCAAGTTGTTATGAAGAATGTATAGGCTATATCATTAATTAAAAAGAAGACCATGTTCTTGTTTCTTAATGAGAAGGGACTTTATTTAATTTTAAGATAAATAAAGACATGTTATATGTCACAATTGTGTCTGCATGTTCAAACCTTAATATCATTCATATTAACTGGTTAATATGTTTTCTTCAAGAGTATATAATGAGTTTCAAAATTTTAGAGCATTACAATTGAACTAAATTAGCTTTTAGTCGACTAAATCTACTGTAGATCTAAGACTAAAACTAAAACAATTCAGACGAATCAAATATGACTAAAACTAAATTACATTTTATTTAAAAGACTACAACTAAATTAAAATGTATTGTCAAAATTAACACTGCGGTGTTCTTGTTCATGTGTTTTTATTTTTGTAAAGAGTCCACAAGGTTTATATGAGGGGGAGAAACATAGATATGCATAATACAAACTATATTTATATTCAGCATTTCTATCACTTTGTCCACTTGGTGTAACCAATATATATATAAATAAATCTATTTTCATCATCTTCTATTTTATGCCAAACAGGCATTTTCAATGTAGTGTGAGTGATAATAGCCCTGGGCTTTAGGATTGTTACAGTACAGTGTTTCAGGGTTTTCACAAGGTTACTTCTAAAAGTAGAACAGTGTAAGCTGTGTCAGGGTGAGAAAGAAAAAGCTGCTTTAAAACTTTTACAACTAATATTGAGCTGTGTGGGTGTGTGTCTATGTGTATGAGGCAGGGATAGGGGTAGAATGACAGGTCAGCAGTCTTTAGCCTCCAGAAAGCCTCAGGTGTTTGCAGTCCTGTTTCTTACTGCCGAAACAGCTATGAAATTGGGTAATACTGGTGCCACCAACTAGCCCATTAGGCATTATTGGGAACAATAAACAACCCAACGTTTCTTAGAGTGAGGTGTTGATTTTGTGTGATTGCTTGTGTATTTATGTGTGAGGCGGATGCTCTCAAACTTACCTGAAGATGATCTCCTATTTTCATAGCAATCATCAGGTCTTTGAAACCAGGAACCAGGGCAATAAGAATGATATAGGACACATTATGAACTTTATATGCCTGGCTCATGATTATTATTAGGCGAGATAATGTGCACCCAGTGGTTTTACCTGCTTTATTGAAAGATATGGACGCTAGCTATATTACCGCTTTTTGTAAGGCTTGAGGCATCTACTGTATGGTCATCTACATTTTACCACAGCCAAAAAATAAGTATCATAATGTTTCCAGACAGTTAAAAATGCCAGTTATAATTCTTGTTCATCCCTGACAGCAACCATTTGTGATCCCAAATAATTTTTACAAAATTAATACTGATGTAATGAGGTAACTTGTGTATGTTTGTTGAGTAATCAAGGACACCAGGACTGGAACTACTGGACTCACCTAGAGTTGCCAGTTATTTTTTCCCCATTTTTTCGACCGATTTTCTCTTGGAAAATGTGTTTTATATGCACTACTTTTTGCTGCATGGAGAATGTGTACCTCAGTTGTCAATCATTCAGTTTTAAAATGTGCGGTAGCTTTTGCAGTGTCATCATGTCATTCTCCAAGCCAGAAAAACACAACGGTAACCATATGTTCCAGCTAGAATGGACTGACAAGTGAGTGTTCATACCAAATGCAACTAGTTCTCAACCAATGTGCTTGCAACAAGACTATAGCCTTATAGTGTAGGTGTGCTATATGTCAGTGTATAGCTCCACTTGTCATCAGTCTGGTTTACAGTATACCCTTTCTTTTATGGACAGAAATGTGTTTGCCAATAACAATATCAAAAGTTTAACAATGTTCTATCTAAGTTTATCACTAGATGGATATGTTTAGTAGCTTTTCCAGTTTGACCCTCATGCTCTCAATAATTGCTCCATTTTGCTTGTTTGTTGATAGTTTAGTTTATTTATCTGAAGAAATGAGTTTCAGTATTAATTTTAAGCTTCATTATACTCAAAGGCTACAGTTTACCTATTTTTGTCCGCTGTTCCATCTGAGGGTTGCAGCTTCATAAACTAATCTTAAGCATTTGCACTTTAACAAATTATTCAGTTTATCCATTTGGAGTGCTGTTAGAGAAAGTCTAAATCCAAAACTTCAGTGGCATGTTTCTAGCAAACTGTCTTTTGTGGCTGAATGTTGTATGATTGGATGCAAAATTTAACTGTTCATAAATCTTTGCCTTATTGTTGGAGTTCAAATGCAGATTGCCTGGACTAATTTGTGTGTTTACACTAAGTATACTAGAGGGGGTACCGTAGGAAAAGGAGTTGCAGAAACATTGATTGAGCTAAGAGAGGCTGTTTCATCAGCGCTGAATGAGAAATCAATGATTCATAACGATGAAAGACAGTAAAGTGTGCCATTACTAAAAATTGGTGCTACATTTTTGTGCACCTTTGATGCAAAACTCTTTATTGAACTTTAAAGCAGTGATTCTCAACTGCTTTATTTTCAGAACCCAGATATTACATTGCACAGTGTCAAATGGTGGCCCAAAATTGTGTCGTAATTGCTTAAAATATCTAGGAAATCTATAAACATTAATATGAATGATATTTTCTACTCCCTTTTAACCCTAAAATCCATAGCTACTGTAATTTTACCCCACTTAAATGCATGTCTGGGTCAAAAATAATTGGGTAACAAATAGATGTATATCGTTTATAAAACTAGTTGTCCTGACAATAAAATTGATTTATTTATCTATTTATTTTTTAGCTCAAAGACAGCTTTGTGGAATATCGGGTGTCAAGAACACAAGTATTGTCTTAGTATTATTTTTCTTCTTAATTTCAGTTAAAGTATTATGTTATATGGTTTGTCACTTTATTAGCTTAAAAAAATAGCTTTAGTTTTAGTCATTTTAGGACTTAAAGGGCCCTATTTTAATGATCATGCCATGGCAGATTCGCTATTTACTTGGTGGAATTTGCGAGGAAACGGATCTGCTTGTGCATGAGGTTAAAGCGTGCAAGTAGACCATCTACGGGACAAAGTGTACGCATGTTGTGGACCCGCCTATAGGCGCAGGCGCGCATTACTAACGCGTTCTTTAAATAACAGAAAAAATATTGTGCCGTTGACTTCAGACCAGGTTTCAGTTGGTCAGTGGCACAGTCTATTTCAGTTGCCTCAAAATAGCAACGCCCGAACACCCCTGAACAGACCTCGTTTTCAGACCAGCACGCCCATGGGCACACAACTGGGCACAAATGCATTTGCTATTTAAACAACATTGCGCAGGACGTGAAAACTGCGTCGGGCTGAGGTTTTTCAACTTATATTTATATTTTACTTTATTTCAATTACCGAAAATGATTTTTAATAGATTAAGTTACCAATAATAACATTGATAAAGACTACATGAATGCATAAAAGAATGTGGGGGTAAATTTCATCCACATATGCATTTTGGCGTTAATCATCACTGCATTATCATCACTTGTCTTTTCCCTGCTTTACACAACTCTATCTGAAAAGACCTGCGGCCCACCAGTCGAGAAGTGCTGCTGTAGAATAACCATGCTCCGCAAAGACAGTAACAGCTGAGATACATTTATCGTATCTGAAACATATTGTCAGATCCTATTGCCTCTTATTCACATTCAAACGATATTGCGCCACCAAGTGATCCGGACACGGAGCTGGAAATCATCAGATTAGTGGTGAGACTGCAGAGGGGACACATACCGCATGTCTGCCCAACTCTAGATTCATTCCATTAGTGTGCCTCCACACTGTGGTCCCGCTCTAGTACATTTCCTCTCCTCTCACATCACCTCTGTTCAATTTAACGCTGTGTTGCTGCTAGCACTCCAAGCAAGGCCTGCCAGTGCCGTATCACGACTGCTTTTCCATTTGACAGAACACACAGATACACACCCGCCCAAGGAAGGCTGCCTGCTGCAATTAGCCGGGATTTAATAAACCCTGCAGACGATCCTTGCTTCTCATATAGGGATGCCAGTCATGGTCGCTTGACCAATTGCACAGGGTGATAGGGCGGCGCGGGACGGACTGGCAGAAGCAACCAGAGCATTGAAGATCAATCCAAAAGCCCTGGATATTTCTAGCCACGGAGGGAGGCAGGGAGCATAACCGATGCTCATTTTTAGTGTATCTTCAGCTCCCCGCTTGTTTACAGTAATCCCCAAGGCTCTGTCCATACCTCACTGGATTAAAGGCTCGGTTGTTTGGGTGCGAGAGAGATAGAGAGGTCTGGAGAAGATTGCTGCTATCAGCCTCAGCGTGCTGCTACTGTACACAGCGGTAGACGTGCGGTCAGTCCCTGTTCTCTGAGCTCAGTAAACAGAGACTTTGTGTTTAAAACCCGGGTCAGACTGTTGCCAGGGGCTTCAGACGTCTTTTGCTGTCTGAGTCAGTTAGGAAGGTGACTCCCTTTAATAATGCTGGGATCCAGTTAGTGTATGAGCTCATTTTCATAACCAGGTTGGAATTAAAATGAATAAGTCATTGTTAATAGGGCTGTCAATGTAACGTATTAATTTAGTGTGTTTAATTATAAAGAAAATAGTGCGATAAAACGATTAATGCAATTAATCATGCTGCATGAACGATAAATAAATTCCCTGTAAGGAATTTCCCCACCTTCAGAGAAGTAAAACTTAATTTCTACTGTCCTCGCCAAACCCAACATGATCTCATTGGTTATTATAGATAATTGTAGATGCGTACTGTTTGATTGTACCACATACTGCACTATTATGTTTAATCAGTGAGATTAAGTGTGTGTTCAATACCATCTTATTTATTTAAAGGTCCCATGGCATGGATTATTTTATTATTTTATAATGTTTCCTGGGGCGCTCTTAAAATGTTAGAATGTTTTTTAGATAAAAAATTGTCATAATTTAGAAATAAAAGGTATTTTTCTCTGATTTGAACGCTCTTTTTAAAGGGCGTGTCTGCTGTGAGACTTCAGTGTAAACGCCCACTGCTGTGATTGGCTGACATGCTTTCATATGAAATAGTTAGCATTACATGTGGAACTCTCTCGAAAACTTTAACTATTACAGCTATTATACGTTTTTACTATTACAGCTATCAAGATTAACGAATCGTGAGAAGTTTTTAAAGCATTTAGATCTATTCCCATCACATAAAAGGTTGCAGTGATGAGCATTGAGCAGATGACAGTCTGTTGATCGCGTGAATGAAGATCTTATCATTGCAACGCAGTTTCTGCACTCTCACTAATGCTTTCATCAATGCAAACATGATGTAAATACAGTAAGAGCTTCGCTGTGCAGTGTAACAGCGTCATTGATTTCATAACGAGTTTTGGCAAGTGTCCAGATAAACTCACACTATGTGATTGACAGCTTGGGCTACTGGAAAGGGATGGCTCTTTGATCGCTTTCAGATTATTTCCATCCTACTAAGAGAAACGACTTGAAGTTGATCGTTTAGTCACTGGCTTGATTTACTGATGCATAAACAGTATTGAACGATTTTGAGAGAAAGATTATCTGTCTGAACTTGAACAATTACACATCAGAAATTCACATAACCCACTGGTTCTTCAGAGGCTCGGATGAAGGAACTGTGTTCATTTGTACATCCAAACACTGAGCATCTGCCATGCATCTGTAACCAAACAGTTCATGGACCCCGTTGACTTCTATAGTTTTATATAGAAGTTACTTTTTTTCTTTTTTTCTTTCTTTTTCTATACTATGAAAGTCAATGGTGTCCATCAACTGTTTGTTTACCCATATTCTTACAAATATCTTCTCTTGTGTTCAGCAGAAGAAGCATTAAAGTTCAGACACTTTATCTCAAGTTCAGTACGGTATATACAGTTTGGCATGGTGATCACAGTAAAAAGATGCTTTTATCACAGTTTCTGCTTAAGAGCTTTTAATAGGCCTAATGTTATCAGCCTACTATCTAATCTAAGCATCTACACACACACGCAAACATTCTCACACACACACACACTCACGGCTCTGATAAATGTATCACCAAAGCAAAATGCTGCTACTAGCACAAACAAATCTGGCCCATTTATCTTCTCCTTCATAGTTCATATGGAAACACAAACGTGTTTCAAATGCATCCATTTCATTTGGAATTCAAGCTGACAACACCACACTGTGAAGAAGAAGTTGGTGAACGAATAAAAGGGGAAATTGAAGTCTTAAGCACAAAAAAAGGGTCTTTGTGCATATAATGTATTTTTCTGCAACAGAACCTTGCTCATTTAAAAGACAGTGTGAGTTGTAGTATTTACCACATGCAAACTCAATACACAAACACAATCTTGCCCCTCAGATGGAGAGAGACAGGTTTGTTTGCATAGGTCCTTGCATACGGTAAACGTGATTATTCTCAAAGGGTTGCCCCCCTGCTAATGCTCTTGACTGCTGTTCCGCTCTGTGTGTATATCATAGAAACAGCACCTCAGCAAACGCAGTCAGTCATACACACTTGAACGCCAACACGACCTCAAGAAATGAACAATGTTTAAGATTTTATTGTCACACTTAGGGTGATTTATATAATATATAAACACATTTCCACTCCTCAAGGTTTCTGTTCACAGCAACAACAAAAAATACCCTGTTATCCTTAACAATACGCCCTGATGTCAGTTTTAACTATAGATGACGTAAAAACATTGTGCTAGATTAATTGTAGACTTAAATACATGCCATTTAGGTGGTGATTATTCATACTATTGCAACGCAGATGGCTTTGTGTGTGTATGTGCTGGCATTGAATATGTGTGAGCGTCTGTAAATATATGCACTGGAGACAGTATGAGTGTTTGAGTGTGTCGGTATGTTCAAAGGCAAGACTGTAATTATGCATAAATTTGTTTCTCTGAGTAGGTGTGCTAAAAGTCAACAAAACTCAGACAAACTGCAGTGTGTATGAGTGCTTGTTTGTCTACAGATATACACTGAAAAATAATCATGTTAATTTCACAGTAACAAACAGGCATTTGTTTGTGCCATACATCGTTGTAATAGCTAAAATTATGGTGACAATATATGATATGTTTTAAGCATTACAGGGCAAGATTTTGGTGTCTGTGTATTTTACATTCCATAACTGAATTTAACATTTTATACCAGCCCGTTCTCATCCTAGGGCGTCATACATTGACGCTTTTGACATTTCGTCGACATCGAACGCACATGGCACCCTTTAGCGTCAATATGAGACGCAGATAGAAATGGGCCAGAAGGTTCCTCCTAGCGGTCTAACCCTAACCCTACCCCAGACCTAAACCTACCCATAACCGAACAAAGCTCTGTGCGTGTCATATTGACGCTAAAGGGTGCCATGTGCGTTCGATGTCCACGAAAAGGATGAGAATGCGTTGGTTGTTTATACCAACCAATTTTATAAAAAAATTGTTTATATTGATAAACAGATTAAGTGCCATGATTTTTGCTCAAATTAATTTATTTTACATAAATAAAGCATTATGTTCATAGCATTTAAATTACAGGAGAAGAAATCTTGTTAAATTTACAGTAACAAACAGGCATTTGTGGTTGCCAGATATCACTGCAAAAATATAGAGACAATATGGTATATTATTTGATATTATATATATTAAATGGTGGCTGCGGTTTCGGTTGCGGTGCTCGGTGACTGACGTCTATCTAACTCTGCATAGCATGAAACGCTCTGATGACGTGTGATGTCTGCGCGAGCTGGGTCCACAGAGGTATAAAAATACATGCGTTGACAGCCAGGTAAAACATAGTATTATTGCATTGAACAAACTAGGCCACTTAACTTAGCGATTACTATCAGGATGTGAAGAGACTTTCAACCAACATAACCAAAACAAAAAAATCTGGAATTACACATACCCTGCCTTTAAGCACCATGAGTTTTGCTTAAATTATATAGTAATTTAATTTATTTATGTTTTACATAACAAATATATGATTTATAGTGAAATAACGAGGGAAAATCCTGTTAAATTCACAGTAGTAAACATGCATTTGTGGTTGAAAGAAATTGTGTGTGTGTGTGTGCGTGTACAGGTTTATATGACATTGTGAGGACCAAATATCCCCCCAAGGATAGTAAAACCTGAGATCACCTACATTGTGGGGACCAGCCAGCAGTCCCCACAAGGGAAATTGATTAATAAACATTCTAAATAATGTGGGAGGTTTTCTGTTTTTTGTAAACATAAAAATATAGAACGTTTTCTGTGATGGGTAGGTTCAGGAGTAGGCTTGGGGTTTGGGGACAGAATATACATTTTGTACAGTATAAAAATCATTACGCCTATGGAGAGTCCCCACAAAGATATTGAAACTGCGAGTGTGTGTGTTCTCCATTAGCCTTTTGCTCTTAGCCCGCTGTCGACCCTCACACCTGTAAAATCAATGAGAAGCAGGCTGCCGGATTTGGGTTCTCGCTTGTCCTCCCCTTCACCCTCCTCTGCAAGGTTAAATCTGCATGGATCACAACTCAACACCAACTGTCAATCACACCCCAAGCTCTCGCCACCCCCTGGCTGCCTCTGCTGTTTTCAGGGGGCAATAATTCATGCTCACTTCATACTTGGCCTTGGTTGACTCTGAAGTTTGTAAATTCTTTCTTGCATTGTTGCGACTGCAGTGTATAGTCTGTGTATAATACACGGACAGAGCTTGTTGGTTAGCCGAGATGGTGAGATTATGGTCTCTTAATAGTAGTAGCAGTATTGTAGTGTTTCATTAACAAGGATTACATGCTTTACAAAACAAAACAATTGAGCACACTAGTAATCAAGTACAAAAGCAACAGCCATTCAGATGGGGATGATGCTGTTCAAAGCCATAACAACCTCCTCCCATGCATGCACAGCAGTGATGTTAAGATCTGGGTGGAATCGGAGGTTAGCGCCTATAAATCTGTCATCCCCTTTCAGTAATGTGCGTGGGATTTTGCATTCATTTTTCTGAAGATTTCCGTTATGCTACATTTGCAAAGCTTTAGCATGAGGTTAAATGTGTTTGTAACCGCTTGCATGTATTCATTTATGCAAATGCGCGAATGCATGCATGGAATTATATATCTCTCTCATCCATGCTCTCTTTCATTATGTGTCACCATCATTAGCGTTGTGTGCTTTGAGACGCATGTCCCTGCGGCGGTGCACAATAGTGTTTACTTCACCACTTTCCTGCAGTATACTTTGTTCAGTGGGTCTGGCTTGATTGAACCCTGTGGACCTATTAGGGCCTTTAATCAGAAGCGGAGCCAGGCCCAGCCCCTCGGGCTTCATTACGCATTATAGGTACAAACTCCAGCTTTAACTAAGTAACAAAACCTGCTGTAGCTGCAATCAAACACACAGAACATGTTAGCTACATGCTTTTGGAGATGGAAAAAAGCTCATCTGCGTCGAGGAAATGCAAGGACCTGTATTAGCAGTGAATGGCCATTGTGATGTAGTTGATTCGTTAGACAGGGCGTGAGAATTTTCTAGCTCATGGAGGGTGACAGTCATAAAGATGGAGCACAGGAGGCTAACTACTGTATAGGAGTTACTGATGTCACCCGATTTGGTAAGATACTATTACATTCGCTCTAGTTGTGTTTTGGCCAGAGCGTCTCTGGGTTTTGTGTTTTTTATGCTTTTTAAAAGTTCAAAGAATCAAGGTTTCTGTTAATCTTAATGAAATGCACTTTTTTCCATTCCCTTTAAATTCACATTTTAAGCCCAGTTTCACATAGTCCATTGCACTAAATCTCTTAGAGCTAATTAAAAGTTTCTTTCTCACATAACGGTGTGGTTGTTAGCAGACGTTCCGAACCAGTTTTCTGTTGACTGATTTTTCTCTTCTGCCGTGTGTAATATAATGTGGAATGGAAGGATGAGAACGGGGGGTATGTAGAAGGAGCTGCTCAAAGCAAGTACGCAGAGTCAAACCCTGGAGTCTAAGTGGCAGTTGTCTGTTGGCATTAGCATTGTGGACAGCGTGTTTGAGCATGTCACAGTGTCACAGAGCTCTCACCTCCTGACAGGAAAGGATGTGCTCGCAAGTGTGAGATATTGACGAGGCGCTGATATTTATAGCCCTTTCATTAGAGCTAAGTAAAGTCATCAATAGGATAACGTTGTCATGGTCTAAACATGAGTTCTTAATTCAGACATACAGTAACTATCTATCTATCTATTCATCCATCCATCCATCCATTCAATGGACTAGCTAATACAAACAAGCTTAGGCTGGTTTAAGATGTTGCTCCCTTTCAAAAGCTACAATCGATACTGCACTGATCTGCTCTGATCTCTGGTAAATCGATCGTTTTTCTTGCTCGTTCAGTTCCTGGTATGGTGGCAGGATAACTATTGCATCCAATAGTTCTGGCTTCAGTTTGAAGAGGCATACAGTACTTTTGCATTAGCACATAGTGTGATAAACGAACACCCTGCAGGGCTCCATGTCTATCCAACTCCTTTATTTCACAATCCCTCCAGGTGGAGTTTAGAAAACCCAAGCGTTATTGGTTCGTCTATTACGTTGTAAGGGCTAATAAGGCTACAAAGCTACACTGCGAGACCACCTCAAAGTGCTGAGGTGCAGAGAAAAGAAGGAACATGATTCATCTTGTTTGGAAGGCAAGGCCTTATTAGGTCTGGTGAGAGTGGGGATGGGGGCTTTGAGGGGGGCAGGCTTCACTAGGCTTTCCCATCCAGCTTCCTTATAATTGCTTTTGGCTACACCCTGAGAATTTGATGAGTTGATAAGAGACATTGTTTGAGTGACTGCACATGGTGTCCGGGCTGCTGTAGAAACAAAGCAACCACTGTATGGTCACAAAATTACCATGTGATGAGATGACCTAAAAATGTAGATATTAAGCAAGTCATTTTTCTGCTCATTGTGCCCACCATTCTTTCATATATGTAATTATTTAAATGATCTATCTATCTGTCCATCTGTCTGTCTATCTGTCTATTTATATCTAAATCTATGTATAATTTTTACCGTGTGTGTGTGTGTGTGTGTGTGTGTGTGTGTGTGTGTGTGTGTGTGTGTGTGTGTGTGTGTGTGTGAGAGAGACGGGTTGGTTGTAAACTACATCTAAAGGAAAGAAGTGCACATTACGTGAGCTACTGTACTGCATCAAAAAAAAAACATATAGCAAGTCCCTTACCAATTTATTTATTGTATGACAAGAATGGTAAAATATTTTATGTACTGCTTGCCTTTTTAAGTTATAATAAAGAGGTATTTCCATGCATCTTTTGGTGCAAAAATCTTTTGATGCATAAAAGTGGGCTGCATATATTTTGAAAAAGTAATACAAGCTGTATTTAAGGGTGACAAAGAAAAGGCACATTATCTATCATTTCTCCCTTTTCTGGCTGTGCATTTGCAAATTTGGGCCGTTTCTCTCTCAATTATCAGCTTTTCCACTGTATTTGTGTGGCTTCCAAGTGCTCTGGTTCAGTGTGACACTCTAATCAACCCATTCAACAAAATAAAATGAGAAGAATAAGAAGATTTGGACCTAGGACACTCCCCTAATGAATTTGAAGGCTTTGAAAGGTCCAAAAGGCTTAACAAGAGAGTGACATTGAGAGGGAAAATGGTGGCTGCACAGACAATGTTAAAGGGATCCTGGAGTCATTACATGGCTATTAGTGTGCATTACGGCTTTGAGTGTAATAGAAACTCCTGCTGTTTGTCTCTGGTGGATGGAATAATTTCCGGAACCTTTTCCTATCCCAAAATGTACCTCAATTTCTCCCTGTTAACAATAGGGGACAGAACTTCAGCCATGCCTCTCATTCTTGACAAGCTATTACCATAAGTTTCCACACACCCTCCATCTTTGTGAAATGGAAGGCTTCAAAGTAATGCTCTCCCCAGGACCGTGGAATCCCCTTACACACATGCTTTGTTAAGACTGAAGATGTGCTGCATACTTCACACTCCTCACAATATAATCATGTGATTCCACATCTTTTTCTCTTTCCCTTTCACTCTCTTTTCTCTGTTCTTTCTTTCCTCTGAATTTCAGTCCATTTCTGTAATCATATCTGCAACAAGAAATGCCTAAGCCTTTTTACTTTAGAAAAGGGGGTTGATAGTCCATGATGATCTCAAAATTTCATAGCCATTTGTAAACAGTAAGTGTGCACGTGTGCTTTTGTACAATTAGGTAAAATGTAAAACCTTTTATAAATTTAGAGATTGGTGGAACATTTGCAAAGGTAGTGGTGCAGGTGACCAAGTTCAATATTCAGACACAATGTCATAGCGGGGGTCATTTTTCACTAAATGACAAGAGAAATTTTGTTACATTAAGACCTTTTAAGGGCTAATTTATGTATAAATTAAATCCAGATGGACTAATAAAGGTAAAGTAATTTGCACTCTTACTGTAGTCTAGATGAATATAATTACCATCAAAGCACCAAGTATGGAAGTAAAGTGAAACAGACAGTTATTGCAGTGTGACAATAACACATTTCACTCATTTACTGATTTGTGTATGTATGTGCTGTCACAGTGATTCCAATTTCTAATTAAAAATCATACAGAACAGAATGAAACCATTGTCAAATTAGGTAAATGTGTTAATTGCAGTAAATACGTCATAACGTTTAAGCTTTAAACGTATTTGATCTCTCAATGCAATATATAAATCTCAAATTTGTAAACATTTTGTGGGGATGCTTTCACTACATTGACATGCATATTTGAATGTGAATACTAATGAGATCATGTTTGATAGCCACATAAAGGAAAGGAAACGGATAATGAGGCTGAATTTAGGAGAGGTCCCTGTCCTATGCAAGCAAAATGCACACAGGTTCTGTCAAGTGAGGTGATGTTTGAAGTTCTTCACTTTTACAAGATGTCTTGGATATGTTAATGGGGCTCTTGGGACTCTTGTGATATAGAGGATATGTCCAATTTACTACTGTGAGAAAGAGATAGTAGTCTTCCTTTACAGTGAAGCTCTATTTTAGCTTCGTTGTGTAGTTAAAGGTCAGTCGGTCCTCTGTTTCTCACACACTCTCAATCTTGGCAGTGGTTTTGTTGATGAGAAATTCGTAGCTCCATCTTTTCCCAGGTGTGTTCTGCACACACTCCAGTGTGGGGCCACTGCCTGGCAGGTGTCCATGATGTGGTCCTCTTTTGAACTTCAAGTAACTTATTAAATTCCCTTCTAGTGCCAACTTCATTTCTGTACTTTGAAATGGTTCAGTTCCCATCACCTGCTTGGATATACCATAGTGCCGGTGAGCACACAGCACAGATTGTCGAAAACTGCTCTCTCTTGCTGCTATTTGCTGAGCTCTTTTCAATTCAGATGAAAGTGAGATGGGTCTACAGATAGCTCTGTGTGGAGAAGAGCCCTATTCCAGCCTGATGAGCAGTAAATGTGAACCAGGTTTGGAGTCTTAAGAGACCGAAACCCATTTAAGAAAGGAACTTTTCTGTGCTTACTCTGAGCTGCATTTATAAACCTGTACAGTACGTTTTTCTTTGAAAGCTATTAAATGAAGTTAACCGCCTCGTTGAGCCGAGCATTCTTTCTTTTTTTTTTTATTATTTAAATTAATCAGTCTATCCCTCTATCTAACAGCTTTGTACAATCCTGTATCAACACACATGGTGATTTGTTTTTATATTATTATTCTGGTGTCATATCTTAGACAGGAGATGTTGGCCTATCTACTGTAGATCAAAACAATAAACATAATTTCTATAATAAATGTAAGTGAAAAAGACAATGACTAATACTGGCCAAATGCATTAAAATATCTTGGATGTAGAATGTGGGCATATTTCCCAGACATATTATCTTTATTCCAACACTGAACAGAAATTATTGTTGACTGTTGTCTAAAAAAAATACATTAAAGGCAGGGTAGGCGTAGCCTGACTACGTCAGACTTCCTACTTCCGCTCAATTTCATTTAGCTTCTGTAGTCAGTCTGAGATAGCAGCCTATCTTTCAGTTTTCCAGCGGCCTTCGGACGGCCGGGCCAATCAACGAACAGAGGGCGGGTTGAGAGCCGTGACGTAGATGCTGATTGTACCGTGGATGCGTAGATTTACTTCACATAATCTGCAAAAGTCGTTCACAGCCATGTTTACTCCGGTATTTCGCTCGATGGTTTTGTTTTCGCATCATACATGTGTTTACAGTGGAAGTTAGATGCGGCTGAGCATGCGCATAACACACGACATAACCAAACGTCATGTGATTGGCTTATGGGTAACCAATGATTTTAAACTTCAGACAAGCGCCCCCCGCGAGAGAGAAAACACTTCTCTATTGTACCATTCCACACTCTGTCTACGAAGCAAAGCGAAGTAGCAGAGTTTGGTATTACCAGGCTAGGGTAGGCGGTTGGTTCCAGAAATATTTTTTGTTATGCTGATTTTGTTAGTCAGAGCATTTCATGCTATGCAGAGTTAGACAGACAGTCTCTCATCTCGTGTTGCTTTGCAAACTCTGCTGTGTGCGTTCATGTGTTTTGAAGAAGGCGTGGCTTTGGAGACGCTCTGAAGGGAGGGTGGGATCTCATACTTTCAAAGATAAATTGCTATTGCTAGCCGAAAATTGCCTACCCTACCTTTAAAATCAGAGCCATGGCACAGCAGAAGCATAGATATTATTAGTAGTAGTAATAGTAGTGGTATCAATTTAATGTTTTACAATGTGAACCAGGACCATGATGCTGAAGAAGCATACTATATTACATACAGTATATAAATAAATACATTTGATTATTTATAGAATGGATGGATGGATGGATGAAGTTAATTATTTATTTATTTACCTTTGACAATTTTTTTTATATATATATTTTGTGTGATTTTTATCCATGATTCTTTTACAAAGGATCATCAGCACAGCATGACACCTCAATTGCCATTAAAAGTAGAATGCTAATTAAACATAAGTACGGGTTGGGCTGTGGGACATCACTAACTCTATGCATACCAGCCATCTGGACATTAATTAGGCCATTGGACCCTAGGGCCCTTTAATAAAGCAATTTGAGAGTCTCTGCTGGAAAGTGACCAACCCTGATCACACCTGAAGAGAGTCCTTCAGTTTCAAGTTTAACACTTAAGGTAGAATTGTTAATAAATTGTTGGTTTGAGCTTGCTAGTTCCTAAATGGAAAAGTAAAGCTCCTAAGTAGCTAAGAAATTAGGTTTTTCAATTTAAAAAATCAGTTACTTAGACTCAGTAAATCACTATTCTTGAGTTAAAACATGGGTGAAGCTACACAGTTTTCACAAACAAGGGCCCCCAAGGCAACCGTTGTCCTCTGTGAATTGGTATTTATGGCTGTGTATCTTGTAGTAGTGGAGGGTCCCAAACCGGGCAATTATGAGTTTCATACAGACAGGAGTACTTTCTGACAATGGCAGAGATTTATATTTTTGGAAGAAGACCTGCAGACATTATTCCACTGTCATTTGAAGTTATTTTGACAGACTGTGACATGAACGACTGTCATAAGCACACTGATGAGCTTGCTCCGTTGCAGGAATTTGAAATTAGCATATTCCAGGAAGGGAGGGGCTCGTATTTGGTATGGCAGTTTCCTAAATGAGGGGCGGTAAAGGACATTTTTCTGCCTGAATCCAGGAGGCGCTAAAAATGGCAATAATTGTGAAGGGATTTGGAGGAGGATAAAGAGGATTGACGGTAAAACAATGTATTTAAGGGTTATGGAAAGGTTTATCTGCCCAAGATTTACAAAATGTGGCTCTGTGACAAGAGATATGTGGTGGCAAAGACGCAACGGATGAAGGTAAATGGTGAAGAGCGGAACAAATCTCTCCCTCACTTATCTCATTGTGTTGTCTTTATCCATCTTGTGCTTCAATGTGATCCATTTCATTTAAAAATCCATGGCTTCCCTTGTAGCAAGCTGAAAGTTGCCATTTAGTTCACTCCTGAGAAGAGCATACCCTATCAGGTCCATCTAATGGAGCCAGTGCAGGAGTCAATAAGTAAAGTAGGCATGGCCAGAAAAGGAAAGAGAAATCGCTAATGTGCCATGGGTAATGACTGAGATAGAAGGCTTGTTAACGGGCTTGTTTGCAGGAAAGCCCATTCTTCCACCTTATCTTTCAACCACAGACCCAACACCCACCTAGGCTCTTCACATGTGCACCGATAAATTTGACTGTTTGAGAGTCTGAATCTCAGCACGTGACCATCTTAACAAAGCTACCCACCCGCTGAGGGTTAAACATATTTCTTTCTGATGTAGAGTTGAAAGATGGATGCAGAGTGGCTTTTCCACTGTGCTCAAGGCTGCTGAAACTTTGTTCGCTCTTTATTCACTGTGGGTAAATATGCGCCCTTAAAACATTCTCAAGAGGGCTGGAGAATTACTATTTCCATGGTGCAAAGCAGAGAATGTGGAGTATTCAAGGACACAGACTATGGTCTGGACAGATTTATGATTCGTGACACACAGAAGAAAGCACACTTAATTTTTGACGTATTTGTGTTGTTACTGTCTCTCTAAACGCTCACATTCACATCTCTACTTGTCATACTTCTTTTGTTTTGCCTAATATTGTATTTTCTCTCCTTCACTCACTCTCTCACATAAAATATACAGAGATGTGAAAGCGCTTAAGAACCCAGAGGCAATAAAAAGAATTAGGCCAAAAAATATATATATTTTAGCATAATTTCTGAGTAAGAACAGTGCAGTGCAAATACATAAAAAGAGCAATAGGGAACACAGATTATCACAAAAAACAGAGAGATGACATCTTCAGATGGGAAAATGTCACTGTTTTATAATGACACGAAATCATGTTATGCACAAATAGAATCGCTATGTTATTTTGGCCAGTTCAAAGTGAGTTTAATTGAACTGAATGAACTTGAAATTGTAAGGAATAGGTTGTCATATTTTGTATGCTTGAATAGGGCTAGCCTATTAGAGTTGAGATATGTGAACTAAATGACTCCGCTATGTATGGGTGGATACCATTACAATAAATGTCATCCTAAAGGGATAGAAAAATATCAAAAATATCATTTACTCTTCCTGATGTCGTTCCTAACCTTTATGCATCTGTATTTTGTAGAACAATCTAGGGTTGTTTTGGACCCAATTTATGTTCATTGTACAGTATGCTGGGCAAAAAACAATTCAGAATATCTTCTCTTATGTGAATAAATGATGACAAATTTGCATGTATTATGCCTTTAATAACTTATTAATCATCTAATGTTCTCTTGCAAGATGAGTAATGCCCTGTTTGGGTTTAGATTTTCTTCTTTGTTACCAATATATTATTGAACAATCATGGATGGATGGATGGATGGATGGATGGATGGATGGATGGATGGATGGATGGATGGATGGATGGATGGATGGATGGATGGATGGATGGATGGATGGATGGATGGATGGATGGATGGATGGATGGATGGATGAAATATGTGAATCATGATGGGTTTGTTTTTTGTTTGTTTTTTCAGTGCTCCATGTAGGCCTATGTATCACGTCTCAGGATAATGTCCAGGTTTTGGACTTTTTGGTTTTGGTTTAAAATTCTGTCATCATCATGTCTTCCTCATTTGTTTTTTTGTCCATTGGAAACTGTTGTTGTTTGTTTGCTTGTTTTTATCAGCATTCTTCGAAATTATTCTTTTGTATTCCACAGAAGAAAATCATTCAGTTTTGAGACAACGTGTGTGTGTAAATGATGACATTATTTTCATTTTAGGTGAACTATCCTTTTAAAGCATGGTACAAAATAATACGGCTTTGTTCTCCTAGTCTATTGAATCTCAATATGTAGTGCTTTAGATACCATTTCCAGTCATAATCACAGGCACACTGTTTATCATAGTGCATTAACTTGGAAATATTGACATATTGATCGAACAGTTACAAAGACAAGGATCAGCAATCTGGAAATTCAGCCCATAATCTCTTTTTCACATATGTTTCCATTTCAGTCTCCAAACTGTGGTATAATCAATAACTAATCAATCTCCTTGACAACCAATAGGACCTAGTTCCCTTGAGAGACTATTCCTTGCCACCTAATAAGACAGAGACATAAAATATGGAGAGGTAATGAAGGAACTCATGCATTCAGCCTCTGATCGGTTCATTAACTCATTGTTGCTTATAAAGTAGTGGAGAGAAGTTTTTTTAGAGACACAAGAGAATAATGGCCATATTGTATTTTGTTTTTTAATGGATTCGTGGCACAGGAACACGTGAAACAGGATTCAGAAGAGCAGTTTGAATTTGAATGTGAAGAAATTTTGAATTTGAAGTAAAAAAAAATTGTTTGAAAGTTTTAGGGAAAAAGTACGGAAGCCCTGAACCGCAACGTAAAAAAAAAAAAGAATCTAGCATTTCGAGATTAAAGTCAAAATATTTCGAGATTAAAGTCGAAATATTTCGAGAATATTCGGGCTGAAATGATAGTGTCTGTCAGTTATTATAATACATATGTCAAAAAAAATTGTCTAAATTATGTTGCATATTCCTGAAAAGTTCTTGTGATGATGATATCACTAGTTGACAACATAGTACTATTTTCGGAAATCATAGGCTATGATATTGCACAGGTGCACGTGATGCAACGCTGTCAGAGCCGACAGACTTGTGTGTCAGACTCATTTCAGTGCAAAATAATTAGGTCAAAAGGGATTTAATATACTGCAAATAGCCTACTAGTTTTTTATGTTTATTTATAATTCATTTAGGCAGACAACAAGGCTACCAAGTACTGCGTGGTACAGTGCGCAGCTAATTAATTTAAGGTTTATTTTTTTCCTAACGTTATTTTTAGTCGAAAATTTCAGGACTTCAGTCGACCAAGATTTTCTTTGGTTGATTACAGCCTTAGTTTGTACAAAATAACTGCTCTTCTATGATTTGCACGGTTTGACATGATATGATAAGCGATCGTTAGATTTATTCAGCGCGATTTACTGCAATGCTTTTTTTCCTCTTAGTTGATCAGAACAAAAGTGGATGTTCTTCCAAAAAGTATATTCTGTGATTCTGAATTGCAATATCCACACCGGTGTGGTGATTGACAGCCGCACACTCACCTCAAAACATTAGATTCATCCGCTCTGTTCAACCTGATCTCACGGGAAAACGTACAAATTCTACGAGGTTTTTGCAAAATCATACATATTTTACGAACTGCCCAATTTGTATGAATTCCCCCCCCCCAAACCTACCCATCACGTGGGTTTAGACAAATTGTACAAATTCGTACGAGTGAGGTCGTACGAATTCGTACGAATTAGCCACCTTTTTATCATTCGTATGAATTCGTACGAATTGGTCGTGAGATAGTGTTGCGCTGTTTCATGCAGATGTACAGTACAACCCATGTAAAGTTGATAATTCCACAAATAACTGCAATTGCAGATTTCGAACAGAGATGGCGACAAAGAGGAAAAACTACGGACTGTATTCAAATATTTGTCATGTGAATAAAGCAATTCTTCAATTCTGAATTTTGCAGTAGCTCAGTAATACTGTATGTCTGCCATAGGAATACATTATATTCCAACACTGTTATTGAAAACAGCATTAATATTGCAGCATGGTGATTCTGAGCACTACTGTACCGATATTGAGCACTGGGCAAGTTCCTTGTCAGTAAAGTGCCAACAGATGCCAGATAAAAAGCAAGCCTGTGTGCTTACCACACCAGCACTGGATTTTTTTGCGACAGGTGCAGCTGTTTTCCTTCACATACTGTATTACTTACTGGCGCAATATATTGACTCATTGCAGAGTATTTTGTGACCTCATCTTGAATGACATGATGAATGAAAACAAACTACTATGACAGCCCTTATTATACTACATGATACGGCACTCTCAGTAACCCTCATTAGAAAAAATACAGCAATCTATCTGCTGTAACGCATCAACCACAAATTTATGCAAAAGAATCACATGAGACATCATTGAAGAATAGGACGATTCATCTGTCATTGTCATCTCAACACTGAAATCCCTGTTTACAACCATGTGACTGTTTCACTTCCCTTTGACTAAGAAAACACTCTCCAAAAACCATAACAGTTTAAGATGTTAGATTATGGGCCTCGTCTTGGTGGCGTTATCCAAACTGCAGACATGTGTCCTCATGTTAATACATAAAACCAAATTATTTACTCCGCACAGGTATCTAGGCTTACTGATACAATTATTATCTATTATTCATGGATCATTAAAAAGCAGCTGTCTCGTGGATGTGATGGACTATAATTGATTACGTTTAACTTAACTTTTTTTTTCCTTAATGGCTCTCAAATGAAATGCTAATCTCTGTTTAAGTGATTGATATGCAGAGAGAGTGTCTCTAATGCCAGCAACATGCATAAAATAGATGAACAAGACACTCATACACTTCAGCCTGACATCCTGAATATAAGAAGGCCATTGATTCTTAATGCTACTAAAGAGGCTCACCACAAATACATGTACAATTTGAAACATTCTTTCAGATAAATTATGTTTTAGTGGGAATATATTGTATTGACTAAAGGTTAAAGGTTATGTTTTTGTTGACTACTCATGTCTGTTTGAGTTGAAAGTGGGAGGGAGAGAGGGCAAGAGAGAGGGAAAGCGGGAGGGAGTGGGGAGGAGAGAAAAGAAGAGAAGTCTTAGCAGATGGAGATGGAGGACCATTCTGTGTTTGAGCTGGATTCCAACTGGGATTAGTGAGAGCTTGTCAAAGGCAGTGCTCGGGTAGGATGAAGAGACGGAAAAGCTGGTACGCTGCTCCTTTCATTTGATTATGAGCTTTTTTTTAAAAAAATTTGCACTTATACCAATGATAATGGCTCTGGGTGGGATTGGATATCTCTAACTGGCTGTTTCTCATTTTAGTCTTGAGTAAAGGGTGTGGGTGAGGGAGAGAGATAGAGCGAGTGCTTTGTTTTGAGGGTGCAACCTTGAGAGATGTTGTTTTGAAGCATCATTAATGCCTGATGCCTCTTGTTTCATTATTTCTGCAGTTGATTCCTTTGGAAATGTAATTGCATACCCAACAAGATGTCATTTGAAAGATATTCTTCTCACATGTGTGGATAAATCCTGGGGGAGGAAAGACTTTATATGGCAGGCTGCATTATCAGAATCTAACTTTCCAAAATCTAACGGCATTCAAATCAGGTCTGTACTATTTTGTTCAGGGATGTAGGGAGGCTGTCAGTTTCTTGTGCTGTCACTCCTGCTGGGTAAAGTAAGTAAGTGTGGTGATCATGCACCCCTGAAATTCCTAATATAGTCCAGCCCACATTTATGACTAAACCTCTTCAGCAAGTGAGTGTGCGCACACTGACCTCATAACACACACTTCAACTTCCCACACGGCCCCAGCTTTTCCAAGACTACACGGGCTATACACACGCTTGCAGTTGCTTCCTGCTGACACTCCAAATGTATTCATGCTGAGAACAGAAGGCATCTGTTTCCTCTCAGTGTTTTTTTTTTTTTTTTTTTTTTCTCAAGTATTGGATATGCCGGCTGGCTTTGTTGCTGTTTTGCTGTTTGCTGCAGCAGCTTTTATGCTACCTTCGGGAAATATTAGCACTCATGCTATAACTTTAGACAATTATTCTTGTCATCTTCTCACCTATATTTATATTTTTAGATGTTTTTAGGAGGTTTTGCATTTTTCTGAACCTTAAATTTAATGCCTAACCTCAGAAGCAGATTTATTTTATTTATTTATTTTTGTTGACAGAAGTTGGGATATTTGGGGTATGGGGTACGAATAGTTGATTAAATAGGAACAACTGTTGGGCACGGCAAAAAAAAAAAAAATATATATATATATATATATATATATATATATATATATATATATATACATTTGTGGTTAATAACTTTGTTTTTGTATTAAAATGTATAGTGTTTTACTACATCACAGATTATGTATAATTGATGGCACTGTTGTATGATTTCAAATTTTAGATATATTAATGGGCCATTAAGGGGGATCCAGGCATTTGATGTTTAAAACTAGCTACCTTTCATGTTAAGTTAATTTTATGTATAAAATATATAATAGTTCTCACAATAAAAACTCTGGATAGGTACCTCCACTGCATAGAAGTCATTGGAGCACCAAAGTGTATTTCATTTGTGGAAAGTGCTCTCCTGTACTTCCTGTATCTTGAAGATATCTCTCAAGAAGCACTAAAAAAGTCACCATGTTCATCCTCCACTCCAAATTGTATTATCAGTATGCATTTAAGATATGGGATGGAAGGTGAATTGTGTAGAACATGCGATGGCGGACCAGGCTGTCCTAAGCATTCAAGTGTTGACTATTAGCTTTAAAAGGTTAGTTGTGTATTGCTTGCACTCTGCATCTTTCTGTCTCTCACTCCCTCTGCCAGTTCAGCTACTGGTATGTGTTTATCCTTTTTTTTAAAGCATTTTATGCACATTAACATGATGAATTATATTAACTTGAGCAACTGTGAGGAAAATACGCTTACTGTATGACTATCATTTTGAGTGGTGGTCGAATGGCATCCAGAAGCCATGAATTCTCACACTGTGTCCTAACCAGATGCGATGCGACAGCGAGATGCTTCAAAATCAATCAAAACCCACAGCCAATCACAACAGCGTGTGAGCGGGCTCTCGCGGCAAGTGCACAGCATCAGAGAGAAGGCTAATCTTGACGACACTCATAGTAGGCTACATAATCAAATTCACAAATATTACACCATTTAAACATTATTAAAAATACATAGGCTAAGTTACTAAAACGATCTTTGTCAAAGAATACACTTGTTTGTTCACAGTTTGAACATTCTTGTTTCCCCATTTGTTTAACTTCAAGATCTGAGGGAAATTATCCATTGTTGCTTTTACAGCTACAAAGCTGGGAGCACTAAAAGTAACATTGCATGCTTTTAACATTAAATAAAGCACATAAACAGTACCTGTTGTTCCAGCCGCAATGTCGCAGAAAATAGAAACCGTTTCTAAAAAAGAACCGTCGCCATCGCAGCTGGGCAAAAACTCTGATTATGGAAAAGATATCTTAAGCTGCGTTCACACTACAAGCGACTTTGTCGCTGCATGTCGCCAGTGACAGCGATGAGGTTGCTAGTGGGCGTTCCCATTACTGGTTGCCTAGTAATGTTTGTGAGTGACATTCACGGATGTTACTCCATGTTGTAGACAACAAATCCGTTTTTTTGCTGCTACAAACAAATGTTTTGTAAGGAAAAGTCTAAATATAAATGAAATTAGTACATACAATGCATAATATTAAAGATGAACGAGAAACAGCGAGTGCTTTATGCCATCGCGGCTATTTAACTGCAGCAAACGGGCAAAAGCCGGTCTGTCTGGGTTCACGAAACCATTCAGTATCGGAGTCAGCATGACGAGTACCACTGTATGAACACAGAGACCTATCATAAATTATAGGACCGTTTCTGACTGCTAAAGTGAGCTTCTCATTCAACTTGCCTCGGTTGGACTCGGCACTGAAGAGTGACGGATCACGTGCGCTACACTGACTTCACACCTATTGGTTGTCGCTCCAGAAAGTCGCTCTTCATTTGCATAAAGTTGAACAGATCTCAACTTTGTCGCGTCGCCAGACACGCCCCATCCGGTCGCCGGAAATCGCCCGCTCCCCATTGAACGAATGGTATCGCGTCGCTTGTAGTGTGAACGGGGCTTTATATCGCGAGTCGCGGCGTCGCGTGTAGTTAGGACACGGTGTTAGAGTCTCAGCCATTCCTTTTATACAAAGAGTAGTTATACTGTAAAGAAATACGCCTTTTGAAAGAAAAATCTGCCATGAGCATAAATGTAAGTTCAATAATCTCCCCACTTGAAATTAAATATGTATGTTAGAGCCCACATAAAAGTTGAATTAGTTCTTCATCTAGATTTAGGTTGCAGATTTGTAGCTCTATACTGAAGCAAATTCTGTTCATAGCATCTTTTGTTTTACATTGGCTTCTTTACTTTTTGCTGTTTTCAATTCAAATATATCTGACTGAGTTGTAATTGTATTTAAGGGCACTCTGTTTCTTTAACCTTTAGAGCTCAACAAGCACATTTTTGATGGCCCTAGTCTGGACAGTGTCCTCAAAGTCTTACAATGACTCATGGAATAAAAATATTTATTTAATAAAAATGAATTGTCGTGTTGACATCACTGACGCCAAAAAGGCATTGTAGCCAAACGTTTTTTGAATTGTGGTCACGAATGCATGGTAGACTTGATCTTGGCAGCCTCTCACTAAAAATAACTGCACATGGGTTTGGAACAGTGAATGTAAATAAATAAAGACAACAATTACTATTTCTTTAAAACGTACCTATATGCTTAAAACAAGTTAAACTAATTTCACTTAATAAAAAACATTAACATTCACATTAAGCGTTTTTTGCTGGCCTTGCTGAACTTGATAGCACAGAGAGAAAGAGCATGATAGATAGCAGTTGAGTTTCACTCCTAACAGAGGGTTATCGGTGAAAGGAACAAGAGAAGCATCTCTCTCCGTCTATTGCTTTATCACTAATTAACGCAGACCCATTCCTCCTGATAAGCTCAGTGTGAAGCGTATGGTTGGCCGCTGCATAATTTGTGGGGTTTTCAGATCCTGCCTTTGATTCTCTCAGTCAGAGATGTTGATCCCACCTCACTTCCTCAGCGGGGGCGGGCGGTTGTGCTGACGCAGCAATTGCAGCCTCTTACATGGGGTGCTGAAAAACTGTAAATTGCTCTTCAGGGCTTTTTGTTACCCAGCATGAAATTCACCTCTCAAAACAGATAAATAAATCAAGCTCCTGGTCAGACACAGTTTTTCAAAAGCAGAGTCATCAAAAATTATACAATTTACTATCCCATCAGTTCTGTCCCATTAAGAAATGAATCAATGTTTTTAAAATAACTGTATTGAGGTTTTTATTGTGCTTATGCTTTTCATTATATTTTTTTGTACAATGCAGATCAAAAGTTTGGGGTCTGTAAGATTTTTATTTTTTTTATGTTTTTGAAAGAATCATATTCTCACCATGGCTGCATTTATTTGAAGAAAAGAAAATACAGTAAAAATAGTATGGTGGGGCTAGGGGGAGGGGTGGTTGGGAGTCGATATTCTAGCTGAGCCCCCAGTGTGAGTTTAAGGCTTTCGTTATTTTAGAACACTTTTTTAGAACATATTAATTCCATGGTGACGCATCATGTAGCCACACTGTATGGCAGAGGTTTCACTTTTATTTTGTTATTCCTTTTTTATTCAAAATATTCCCAAACTTGTTAACTATATCATGAACTATGATATATCCCGATTGTCTAATATGTGGAAGTCATTTTGTGGAAAAAGTTTTGTCATTTAAACACCTTTATGATAATCATGTTAGTTGATCTGCATCACGTAAATTCATCCATTTCTCCTAAAATACTTTAAAGTGTCCGGTGAACTTAGGAGAAGAATAGAGTAAACTTCATAGTTTTCTACACAATGTGTATCTGATATGAACAAAACACTTCAACAAATCATAGCCTAACTGAAAAGATTATTATTGCAGCTTCCATTGACATTAATGTCTGTAACCTAAAATAAACATTATGTGGTTGAAGACACTGAATAGTTGTGATATATGAAAAGCACTGAGCATGTCCGTCTCAGGTTCAGCACCAGCCAAAGCGCAAAAGCACGTTTGAATTTAGCGGTGACGCACTGAACATTGGAATCACACTGGTGTGATCGTATGCGTCAAAGGGTTCAAATCAATCGCGTTTCGGGGGTGGAGGGGACAAATTGATTCTGAGGGTCACAAATCAGATCTGAGGGGGCAATGCCCCGCTTTGCCCCCTCGTGGAGCCAGGCCTGATTTCACCACCTATTCAAGCATCCAGCTTTTACTAAAGTGCAATCCAGTTAAATTTATTGTTTTGCTTAGGATGTCTTGAATTAAAGGACATACCCTTTGCCATGTCAGTTACACTGGATTAAATAGTTATGTATTTAGGAGTCAGTGGGCTTAGTATTGGTATTTTCAATTTATGTGCAGAGGTGCTTGTGATTGGATTATGTATAGAAAGTCACTTTGTAATTCAGAATCAATAGTTGGAGAAATGGATTTTTTTTTTTTTTTCGTCAAGGGGCCACTGGGGTTTCCTGTCCACTTCCATGAACCACTGCATGTGGTGTTTAACAGCCTGCTGGTGAGCTTCTTAAATGTTAACATTATTGAACCAACGACAACACTGTTAAAGTGGCTAATAGATGTGACATCATGATATCCTTATACTGCAAACCAGCTGTATTCTTTCTCAGCCCAGAAGATGACATTTTGATAAAGGTCTGTGGAGTTATCCTTAAAGATGAGCTGGGAGAAACTCTTGAGGGATTCTTCTTTGACTTCTTATTACCATTAGCTGTGATGATATCACACAAGCCCACTAAAACATTAAGGGTTAGATGTTCACCTTTCCTCTTAAGAGTTAATTACATCTTTTCTTCAGCATTGTTAGAAAATATAAGACTCATTGAAATGAAGAAAGGATTTAATAATTTTAACAATTGGACTGATGTAAACTTACTGCTGGGACAGGGCTGGTAAACAAAGACGTCCATGCCAATGTTCATTATATTTACTGGAATATATTAACCCGATTCTGTGAAATTCATACGTGTTCACATAGCATTGCAATTATTAGAGTGAGCATATAACAAACCAGCTACACTCACAAGGATGGAAATCTTGTCTTTGTTTCAACATGATGTGTTTTGAAAAACACTAAAAGTGCAGAAAAACAACTGCTATTTTTAGGATGTACTTCTAACACAGCTGTTTGTGAGAGGTGGTTGTTTCTCTAAAGATTCACTTCCAACTGAGGCAGGTGTGTGTATGTGTTAATATAACTGGGGGAAAAAAACAGGATAATATAAGGGTCTGGATTAGCCACAGAAATCATGAGTTCCTTTAGCGGAGTCTTAGCGAACCACTGTGTAAAAAGTAATATGGAATATATAAAGAATATTCAGGATTCAATAAGTTAATTACAGTCAACACCTTTTATGGTATTATGTTGATTATACCACAAAAAAAATTATTTTGAATTTTGTTCCTATATTTTCTGGAGAGAAAAAAAAAATAAAGTACTTTCAATGGAAGTTAATGCGGCCACTTTTTGGTGGATTTAAACAAATCTGAAGCTTGTTATTTTATTAAAAACCTTGCATAATTTTACTTTAAAACTTAATTTAAAGGGGTCATGACATGGATTTTTATTATTATTTTAATTTTGTTCCTTGTTCATTATATTAATAAAGTTATTTGCACAAAAAACGAACAAACATATATGTGGGAAAAAAAACATAATTTGCAGACAAAGCCTTATGAATTAATTTACTTCCGGTTTGGGATGCAGCTGCTGTCAGATCCTATACAGTTTTCTGATTCATCTTTCTACAAAGTTTCTTTGCGAACTCTCCATTACACTTAGCCTTGTCTATAAAAGAAAATCCTCCAAACAAATTTATAATCTGATCTGGGATGCCATTAAAATAAACCATCCACTTGTTTCAGACTGATTAATCTGGACACGTCAAAGCGAACGTTCTTTCATTCTTCCATTTGTCCTGTTGTCGACAGACTCAAGAATGTGAAGTGTGTCAAAAACTGAAACCGCGTACTGTATCCAGTGTAGACAGCATCAGTGATTATAATGGGTTTTATTTGCTTTTGATGTCTTGATCTGGAGGCAGTCAAATGAAAATGTATTTGCCAGTTTTTATAGCTTAAATGATAACCCCATTAAGCTATAAAAGCATTATGGTTTATGGTGTAACCATTAAAACAAAATTGTTAAATTATATATAACTTTACACAGAAAATATTGAAAATATTTTTTTTAAATATTGAAAATATTTTTCATACAATAATCATATTAACTTGCAATGTATTTGTAGTATCTTTGAGCTAGGCCATTGAAACCATTTTAACGTTTGCAGATTGGCCCCATTCATTTCCACAATAAGTACCTCACTGTAACCCAGATTTGTTTTATTTTTACAGATTTTACAGATTTTTGTTCTGTTTTTTAACTTTCTCTCAGAAGTTAAGTAAGAAAGATAATGAGAGACAAATGGACACTATTTTAATGGCAATAAACATTATTCTGCAAATGCTGTTGATTGAGCTTAATTTAAATGCAAACTGAGACATGTCTCAATTCACATGCTAATATGGGAGTGACCATGCATGCAACCGTTTCTCACATCATTCTGTCCGCATGATTATATTTAATTTTGTGTAATTATTCCAGAGCTTACACTATTTTTCATCCCATAATCCCTTTACCTTATTCAGTTGCTGGCTGTTTGGAGAGATAGTATAACTATAATGGTCTTTTCTTATTAATTGTGAAATTAACTAAATATATCTCCAGCTTCCACAGAGCCTTTGCAGGGTGTGGTCATCACATTAGGTGGTCCACATCAGAAGGACCAAGAGAGTCTCTGAGTGGAGATATAGCACATCCTGGCTTGAAATGACATTTGTTGCTTGATTGCACAGGAGTCCAGTTTGTTATCTAAAGCCTAAAACTGCCAGGGCAAAAGACCGGAAAATGCTGGAGAGCCCATGTAAGGGTATTAGACTCAGTTCTAGTCTGGTTGACAGAGCCAGGGAGGACCATTCACACACTTTAAGCCGATCACAGCCCAGTCAGGACAAAATACATGTCCCAGGCATTTAAATGGTATCTTTCTCTCCCTATCTCTTTTACAGGCAGTAATATATAGAAGTGAATGAAATGATTGGCAAGTAAAATACATCATGATGTAGTGAAAATAACATGTTATTTATGATATGGTCATGTTAGGTTTTTCATTGACCATATTTAGTTTGCACTGAATGTCATACCTGGCCTTGTTTACTGTCTTTATACACGTTCCTGATCTTAGTGTGAGCGAGTAATCTTTTTTTACCAAAGCCAAAACATTTTTTCGAAATAATCTTTCATCAAAATTACTTTTCAACCTCTCCTCTAATCATAAAATTGCCCAAGTTGGTTTGCTGGTCTAGCCTGGTCTCCAAGCCTGGCCTGGCTTATCTGATGGTTTGTTTAAGAGGGGTTTTTAGCACATTTCAGGCTGAGAGAACAGTTAGACCAGCTGAACAGCTTGGACAGGCTGGAAACCTATCTTAAAATAGCTAAGACCAGCAAACCAGTTTAGGCTTCAATCCTGCAGGGATACTGCGAATTTTCCACAGTCTAATCTATACCCAATGGATAAAGTCCATACCCAATGAAAAGTTGTATCATTAAATAAAGCATTAGATTTATAGCATTACAAAACAAGGAACAAATCACTGTTTGGAATGCTGTAATTAGCAGATCCAAACCACCTGAGATCTGAAAATGTGTTAATGTCATTAGGCATGAATCATGTACAAATTTATTTTATGGATTTGACAAAAGTCCAATTAATTCCAAAAATAACTCTCCTAAATCAATATGGTATTGAATAGCTAACAAAGAAGCAACTACATTTTCTTAATTGCACAGCTTGGGGCAAATAACCAATAAGAGCAGTGAAAGATTAACATAGGTACAAAGTTTCATTAAATATAAAGTTGTGAAGAGGCTTTGGATTTGTAAATATGTGTTTATATACATGGCTCTGTCAGTATCTGTGTGTATGTGTATGTGCATGTAAGTGAAATTTTGTCACCTAATAAGACTCTTGATACAAACACTGATGTCATGTTTGTGTTTCTTCTCTGTGAGCACCTGCTCCATAGGAGACTATGCTCTCTATGTCAACACAAGCTTGATGCTTCAAATTGCTCATTGTGGGAATCTAAACAGCGTACTATGAGGGGGAAAGTGTTCTTGTTTTATCATGCTAAGTCTCATTTATTCCTATTCTGTTTAGTTTCAGGGCATAATTGGCAATGCAAATAAAGCCAGAAATAAACAGGACACCAAATACTTTTTTGTGATGATTAGCATATATTTTGGTCGAGCAAAACAGAGACTGTCTGAACAGTTGTGTAATGTTTTTTTTTTTGTTTTTTTTTTCTGTTTTTTTTTTTGTGTTGTTTCACTGATCATTCTCAGAGTAGAAGGAAAAAATTGGCAATACTTAGACCCATGTATACATCTCCTGTCACCACCACTACCCGCACCCAATTAACCTGTTACGTGCAAGAGGAGACCATACATTAAGGTTGCGGCTGGTGATTTCAAATGTGATTTGCTCTCTGTGGATGCGTGGCATTTCATGTCGTATAATGAGAGTGCATATACATGTTATACAACTAGACCAGGCTGTGTTTTGTGCCTGTGGGGTTTCTGCACCTCTTTCTCTCTGTTTAAATTTAGTGTGCCCATGACACACCAGATGAGGCGCTGTGTCTATGCACTTTTCACAACCTGTTTCAC
This sequence comes from Scardinius erythrophthalmus, assembly GCF_964197995.2. Classification (NCBI taxonomy): domain Eukaryota; kingdom Metazoa; phylum Chordata; class Actinopteri; order Cypriniformes; family Leuciscidae; genus Scardinius; species Scardinius erythrophthalmus. The sequence continues at coordinate 12,642,972 of NC_138233.1, read as the reverse complement.
AATCCGTCTGCTTCACTAACACACACCCACACACTTACACACTACTCATCTTTGAGCTTTGCAGATAAAATCTTTTACATTTTCTACTCAAATATCACATTGTTTTTTTTTTTACTTTGCCAAATGCTTAGGAACACTCAAAAAAAATTGTAATGTGTGTTTAGGTTATTAAACTATCTAGTTCATTACGCATTCCTGACACATACTCATTTGTACTGTTCACTGAAGGATGCAGTGAGTTTTGTCTTGTAATGTTACTTAATTTAGATGATATATTGTCATTTCATTTATTGTATTGCAATTTCCTGTGTAGAATTTACAGTGCAAGCTACAAATAGCCAGGAAAAATTAGGATCTAGCTCTGATAAAATGTTCAAATTACATTATAGTTCATTTAAATATTGTCTAAATTTACAAATGAACACCATTATAATGAATGGCATTTTTTTTTTATTGAATCTATTATTACTTATGTCCTTGTTTGTGTTACTGAATCACCACATTATGCAAACCTGCCCTCTAGAGGTCAAACTTTGGCATGCGCATGCTACAATTTATTGTAAATTCAGAAGTTACTATGACTGCAACAACGTACAAACAACCATCTCACATTCAAATGTGATATTTACATAAACAATCAAACAAACACATGCACACTTAGTCACGCTGCAGGACATTTATGAAAGTGTCTCCACATGCATCTTGTTTTCGCTGATGCACACATGCAGACACCACTGTGACTTGACTGGCAGTGAGATATTTCACACAATGCTGAGTATGCTGAGCCAAAAAAAAAACATCCCCAAACAATAGTAATCAGACTGCCAGGGCTTCTAAAGTCAACATGAAATGTCATTCGCAACGCATTTTATTAATATGACGTATTTTCAGTTCAAACAGGACATTCAATGAGAAATATTTGAGGGTAGGGTTTGATTTTGTCCAAGAGGTGGTTGTTACCACAATAGAGCCATGTAGATGGAGAGGAAAGGTTAAAAAATAAAATGTCAGCCGAGAAATAAAGTTGTTTCAAGGAACTGCAAGTCATTACATTTTGAAGTTCAATAGAAGGTACATCAATTTTAATAAAAAACAATGTTACCTTTAAAATCAAGGCCTTTATGAAGGTCTGGGAATAATTTATGACAAAAGACGGTCACAGGTAAGAGACATCAAGGCTACAAGTTTACAAGAAACAGCACAGGTGTTTTTCACAAACAAGAAGCTGCACATGTTTTATTGTCATCTGGTTATTGCGTTTAGCATCAGATGCAGTAGGCTTCTCTTTAGCCAAAATAAACGTACATAACAGAGTCTAGAAACCACTTTAATCCTGGTTTGTCTTACGTTTGTATACTGTATGTGTGGGTGCTCTAAAAATCATTATGTATATTTGTTTAAAGTTATGAGGGAAATTGTGTCAGGAAAAATCAAACCACACTTTTTATGTTCAAGGCTTTTTATTTAAGTCAACAAGTTATTTGTGTAGTCTATGGTCTTTGTTCTCTAAGTAGTGCTCTATGAATGTTTATAATTTAGCATTTAATGAATAATACAAACTGCAAAACCACAAAGAAATGTGATGTTGAGAAAGTATAAATCTTCAAAAGTACTGAACAGACTGAGAAAGAAAAACAGCAGGACACCCATAGGGCTGTGAATTCATGTGCACACAATAAAGAATCAATCCATGCACAAACAATCCCACAAGCAAGAACTGAGGCAGTTTTCTTTTATTTTTGGATGGATACACCAATCTTCAGTTTGTTCTCTATGTGCGGAACAAACAAATTCATATCAAGTCCGCTGTTCTTGATGAATCCATGTTGTGTATTTAATGTTACAGAATACTAACCAGTATTGGTTAAGTAACCTTTTATTTTGGCTTCTATGTAATATAATATGTCAAGACATCTTTGTTCATTTACTAACATTTCATCTTTCTCTTTTTTTCAGAGCCATGACAGTATGGTGGACTGTTTAAATAGAATCATGCTGCACACAGCCGTGTCTTGCTGGCAGCCTTTGCTGGGGCTGGCCCTGGTGGCCGTGTTCGTGGGCTCCACCCTGGCCTGCCCCTCCCGCTGCGAGTGCTCCGCCCAGAGCCGCTCTGTCATCTGTCACCGCAAGCGCTACAACGCCATCCCTGATGGAGTCCCAATCGAAACACGAATCCTTGATCTTAGCAAGAATCGCGTTCAGGCCGTCAACCCCGATGACTTTGCTGCCTATCCACACATAGAAGAGCTGGATCTGAGTGGAAACATCATTGCCTACGTTGAGCCCGGAGCTTTTAACTCGCTCTACAGCCTCCATTCACTGAGCTTAAAGAGCAACCGCATCAAGCTCCTCTCTCTAGGCGTCTTCTCTGGCCTCTCCAACCTGACAAACCTGGATATCAGTGACAACAAAGTTGTCATTCTAGTGGACTATATGTTCCAGGACCTGCGCAACCTCAGGTCATTGGAAGTTGGAGACAATGAGCTGGTTTACATCTCCCATCGGGCCTTCAGTGGACTGTTGTCACTGGAGAGCCTGACGCTGGAGCGCTGTAACTTGACGGTGGTGCCCACAGATGCCCTGTCCCACCTACACAACCTGGTGAGCCTACATATGCGCTACCTCAGTATCAGCACTCTCCACCCCTACTCCTTCAAGAAGCTATTTCACCTCAGACACCTAGAGATCGACAACTGGCCATCGCTGGATTTGTTCCCCGCTAATTCTCTGCATGGCCTAAACCTCACCACGCTGTCCGTTACCAACACCAACTTGTCCGTTTTCCCCTACCAGGCTCTTCGCCACTTGCCATACCTCACGCACCTTAACCTCTCCTACAGTCGTATCCGAACAGTGGAAGGTGGACTGCTTCAGGACTTGGTCCGATTGCGTGAGCTGAGGTTGGCCGGATCTCAACTGGTGTCCATTGAACCCTATGCTTTCCAGGGTATACGCTGGCTACGCTTGCTAAATGTCTCCCACAACCGGCTTGATACCTTGGAGAGGGGTGTATTTCATGCTCCTGAGGCTCTACAGGTGCTGTTGATCAACAACAACCCTCTGGTGTGCGACTGTCGTCTCATGTGGTTGCAGCAAAGGCGTCATTCCATTTCTTTCGGTGACATCCAGCCTGAGTGCAGCACTCCGGAGGGCATCCATGGACGCCCCTTCAAGGAGTTCAAAGAGACCCTGCTGTCCTACTACGTGACCTGCACCAAGCCGAAGATCCGTGAAAATCGGACTCAGATGGTGTCAGTGGAGGAGGGACAGTCGGCCCGTTTACACTGCAACGCAGAGGGGGCCCCGCTGCCCACTATTTTCTGGGTCACCCCACGCCGGAGACACCTGACCAACAGGAGCCACGGCAGGGTGACGGTCCTCAACAACGGCTCGCTGGATATCAAGGCGGCGGAGGTTCAGGATGATGGTGTGTATATGTGCGTGGCCTCTAACACAGCGGGCAATGACACTCTTATGGTATCACTGGCAGTGAAAAGTCTGGGCTCGCTGTATGCCAACAGGACCCAGCATTACACGGATACAAGCAATGCCACTGCCAACGGTACCAACCTCCCTAATGTGACCTTTGGCCTTGATCTAAAGACTATCTTAGTTTCTACAGCCATGGGCTGTTTCACATTCCTAGGAGTGGTTCTCTTCTGCTTCCTGCTCCTGTTTGTGTGGAGTCGAGGAAAAGGCAAACATAAAAACAACATTGATATTGAGTACGTGCCACGCTCAAAGTCCAATGGGACCTCCACTGAGGAGGCGGACCAGGGTGCTGGGCCACGGCGCTTTAACATGAAAATGATTTAAAATGTTTAAATATACCAGTCAGAATTTACACAGATCGTGGTTTGACAAATAGTACCTGGAACGGGAATTGATCAGATCGATGCCAGGCAACTCAATAGTCCCTAAGATTCAATCCAGGCTTTGGTTCAGCTTGGACTTCACTGGATACGCAAAGGGAATAATATGTGTCAATAATAAACTATTTTCAATTTGTATGAAACCCTCTTGGTAAGAGGGGATGTTCACCAACACTCCAACACAAATTGTGTACAGAACCAATTTGTAAAATTCAAGTATTACTCTTATTTGCTGAGGCTCGCACATGCTTTCTCACTGCGACCAACAGATGATCGGGAATCTGTTCTCTCCCTCATTATCCTGCATATATGTACGTAATGCTCAGTTATGTATGTGTATGTTAACATGTATAAACACTTTCCTTTATTGCATTGTTCACAAAATGCAATTATCGCCAAAATTCACATTTCCCATGATTCAAAGGAACTGCTGTATGACCAAGCCATCGTCTCGCTACTCAAACTGTTTGAGGATGGAGGACAAAGGGCTTTTGCGGGTGTGAAATGTTACTCAGAGGAACGTGTATGCCGTTTGTCTACCCCAAGTTATTCTCCTGATATGAAGAATATTATATTTGTTTATAATCTGGAAAAAAAGAAGAGAGATTATTTATTAACAAAAGCCGTTACGTTCAAACTCAATAATACAAGGTGAAGATTTTCAAATGATTTAAATTCATGATTTTTTTTCTTTGATTTTGATGTAAGTATATACATTAATTAACACATGCCATTTTTAGTTGTGCTCTTGTGCATTTCCATGACTTTAACCCCTTATCTGGTACAAAATACAAAATGTCTCCATTTCAAGTCAAGCTACCATTATTATTTTTTTTTTTTCCTTTCCTTTTTTTCCCTAGTAAGAAATTCAACTTTGTTGTGGTAGTTTCTCATTTTGTTGTTGAATCATTTAGATTGTAAACAGTTCAAAGTAAAAGAAAAAAAATACATGTATGTGGAATAAAGAATATTGATTTGTATTCTGATGTTGTATTTAAACGAATCTAATTTCATAAATTATAGATTTAAATTGATGTTATTGTACACTGCTAAGTATAGTGTTTCTTTGGATGTGGTATATTTGATATAATTACATATAATTTAATGGTTTGCATATAACTCTGCTGGCCAAACATTGTTTGGCAAGCTGAGGTTGAACTAAAGAAACTGGTTGATTCAGAGGAAATATAAGGATAAGATGAGACCAAATGCTGTTGAACTAAGATACTTTGCATGCTTTATCTCCAGAGCAGGAAGCACATGTTATCTAGAGAAAAATCTCTAGAAAAAGCTGTTAACCCTGTGACATGAGGGAAATGAGTAGGCAAGATACATCCATCATGCCATATCCATAATGCATCCATCATGCCGATGAACAATGTGTTGAGAAACACTAGGCATGAAAATCACAGTGGGTGAAAGCACTAATTACACAAATTGACAAGGGAGAGATGTTTTTATTGCTTCCTAATTGTTAGTTACAATAGAACTTTTTGTCCCCTTTTCCCCCAGTCCTTCTTTAAAGAAAGTCAGAACACAAACATATGAAGTTACCAGAACAAGTAGTGTCTTGGTGTCTTGAAACAAGGTTCGAAAGGCTGTGCAATTACCATAAAGACATCCGTCAAAGGAGATTTCCCACTGCTGCCAAGGGAGACCTGATTTGAGACCCTGGTCTTTTTTGTAACAGTATTGATTTCCCAAAAGGCACTATGGGATTACTGGCCAACATTAGGAATATTCTAATTCCTCTAATCTCAGTCAAGCCCAAAGGACCAGCAAAAACTGTTTCATTGGCCCTTTTCGCTCCTTTTGGTTATTGCGGTCCCTCCGGACAGAAAGAAGGACGCTTGCACTATTGCCTGAGAAAACTAAAATTAGGTTGACTACGGTTAATGGGTCAGATGCTGCCATTTTCAACTCAAGAGGATTAGAAAATCTACTCCACAAAAACATGCACACAACAGCACTCACAGATATTAAATTAATCATCCCTGACCTAATAAGTCCCTACAAAGTCCTTTCTCAAACTACATTAGTGATGGGAAGTTTGGATAATTTTAATTCAAAATGAATGAATCTGTATTCGAGTCATTTTGTTCATTTAAGTGGCTTTAAATGTTATACTTTCAAAAGCCAAATTCCCCAAACACATTCACCAACACAATCTTGATCATATTCTGAATTGAGAAATCATTATAATGCAGCCAAAGATCATTTTCAGGGAACATAAATAATTACTTTACCTTCCGAGTCTTTCGTTCACTTGTCAAGTGACGGTCGCAATGAATGCATTGAAATATTCATACCCATCACTGTCAAACTCAAACTTTAAAACTAAATTTTATGTATTACTAAATATTATGGTTGCATGGCAAACCCCCTGAAAACATTATGCCTGCTTTATTCTTTGTGCCTGCTATCAACAGTTATGTCTTATCTTTTGCAATTATAATGATTTCCACTGATGGCAAGTTTGTTGAGCACCCAAGTGCAACTTTAATTCCAAAACATGATCAAACATAAAACAAAGGCATGAAACTGGAAACTCAAAACAAAACCATCAACATGAAACATTCAATACTCGACAAAGACACAGGGCAAACATGAGGGCTTAAATACACAGACTAATTACAAGACAAGGAACACCTGTGAACAATGATCAGACGATTAACCAATGACAAGACACATGGCAGGATCACATGACAAACAGGGAATCACATGACAAGACACAGAAACATAACCCAAAATGTGACAGTAATAATGTCAGCATACTGATTTTCAATATTCCTGAAGCCAATTTACAGCTCTTTTCAAAGTGATTAAGACTCCTAGACAACTCGATTTTTTGCCATTTTGAATCTTGAAAACGCATAAATTTGAGGTGCCAACAAAAAGATTCCATACCTAATTCTGATAAATAAATAAAATAAAAATAAGTATATTTTCTATCTTCTGTTGGTTTAAAAAATTTGGCTCTTTGTTAAAAAAAAAAATAAAAAAACACATACAGTGCGTCAGCTTGTTCATTAGAGAGAAAATTTAATTAGAGAAACCCTGTAGGGCTGTGACTAAGGTACTGCGAAATATCTTCCAGGGTGTCATACAGAAAAACATTTTGCATGACTGAATTTTATTTATGAGGTCTATAACTGTGTTCCAAAAGACCCCTGAGGCACCACTGCCAATCGGAAGATAGCTGAATTATGATTTGTTTATGCATTATGTGTAGTATACAGATTCTGTGTGAATCAGGTGAATAAACATTGCATGTTATTCTTGTGATAAATCCATACATGTATGGATTACATATAATGTACAGTTCAGGAAACAAACATTGCAGTCATTGTTTAGAATAGTATAATTCAAAGAGGTGAAAACATTTTCCATTGTTAATTGTTTTAGTCCACAGGACTCTTATAGCAGGGTTTTTGTAGTATATCAAAAACATAAAGCGCAGCCCGTGTAGTCTATTTCCCGAACAAATGACTCGTAATCCGGTTTGTTTCAGTGAAATGAAAACATTCAGTACAGCGCAAACAAGTTTGTTCATCTCCAAAATGAATAACTATCAGCTGATTCTGTTTAGTGATTCAAAGACATAAAGCTCAACCACTGTAGTTCAATTCCCTAACAAACTTTTAGTGAATCAAACACAGTATTGATAATGACAGGTTGTTTATAAGACAACGTGTATAGTAAAAGATTACTATACACATTGTTACAGCTATTGAATTGCATTTGTGACGCCTTTATTTAAATATTTATTATTGAAATGATCTTATAATTGGACAGAATTGCATATTTCAAAGTATTGCTTTGAAGCACAAGAAAATCATTAATGGAACCGTAAGGAACCTGAACTGTTAAATTCTTCAGAATTCCCATCAAATTATCTTGCTTGATATTTTTTTCCACTTAATATTTGAGAATATTCAACGCTATCTCACGACCAATTCGTACGAATTCATACGAATGATAAAAAGATGTGAGATCGGGCTGGAATATTTGCTATTAGCTAGATTGTAAGACATTCACCTCTGTCCAGAGAGATTATAACCCTTATGGTAAAGAGAAAAGCAGATATCATTGAAGTTCAATGTTTTAATATACAACATATTTCATGAAATTAGTTCGATTCGAAGGGAAATCAGAAAGCCAAATCCTGACTGGACGAGGGGAGGAGTTGGGGATGGAGGAGGGTAAATAGCTCCAGAGCAACGTGTGTTAGATAAGCCGCTGGTAATACTAATGGACCTTATATATGGATGCTGTGATAGGCATCGTATTCCTAGGTAGATGTGGATCAGCTGATGCGAGCTTGACGTGCCAGAACTAACGCTACGCTACTTGCCCAGAAGTCTTTTTGTTTCCTCAAAATCCATTTTTGTTAAGATCTACTTAGAAGACACCTGACTCTGACCTCAGTTTTTCTATTAAACAAACCTAGGTAAAATAAAAGTTGTGCTAATTTTAACTTGAAAAGTTACAGCAAAACTTCTAAACTGCTGTATTCTGTTGTATGGAAAGTGGGTCGCCTCAGTGAAAGAGAAGTGTCAACAGTGACTGTTATCCAATCTTCAATCTGCTAGTTATCAACAAAAGCACAATACCCACATCAATCATACTACTGCCAGACATTCCTCTCCAATTACTTTCTCTTCAAGGGCATTGTCTTTTTAAGCCCGATTCTGAGAGATCTGATTACATTCTTATCAAATGATCTGACAATTGATTTAGATGCTCAGATATTGCGCAGGCGGGGTTAAAAGGAATGATATTGACAGAGGAGATTCTCGGCTGTTGATGGAAAAACAGCATAAAGCAAGATGTCAACGGATGTACTGAGGCATAAGAGGAAGGGCGCTGGGGGTTGATGCGTGTGACAAGAAAAGGAGGACGGTCACACATCAAACTCCACGCCAATTTGGTCAGAGCCACAATTCTGCATTTCAATCTGTGCGAAACACTTTTGTCCAGCTGTAATATAAAATGGCAATTTGCCTATTGTGCCACTCAAATGTCAGATCTCAAATGCAATTTTACAGCACTTCATGCTAAGTGGGCCATTTTGAAAAGATACTGCTTATTGGTTTTATTCAAACCAACAAAACTTTCCAAAGGAGTAAAGTTCTGAATGTGCATATCACTTATATATGTTTTACAGGCACATTCACGCTGCTGATAGCTGATTGGATGGTTCAGGTCATGTGATGCCGTTCCAAAGTGTTTATTCAATCTGTCTTTATTTGGACCTGTCAGAAGGAGTAATCGCACCACTGAGAACTCAAACCAAGCAACACAAATTGCTCTACAACTTGTTACACAAGCTTGCCTGTCAGCCTTCAAGGTCTCCAAAGACAATTCAATTCAACCAGACAAGCGAATTTGCTGTTATTTAAATAAAAGAGAAACCGAGACTGTTTTTCAGCTGCACGTATTTCCTCACTCCTAGTTCTGGAATGTGCTAAATTTTTCCCCTCCACCACACACAGAAGAGTGTGCATAAGTCCCATTAAGATTCAAACAAGAACCTCTCTCTTGTAAAATGTTTATTGTAAAAGCATATTTTTTCTCCTCTCTGTCGTGATGGCTAAGTGCAGACTTGAGGGCCCAGGAAATCGGATGCGCCTTAATAACTTGTAGCAACACATTCTGCAACCAATAGACTCTAATCTAATCCAAGGCAGAGAGGCAGGGATGTACCTCACCACCTCACAGGTTTACTGCACTTATTATGTTAGGAGTTAGGCTATCAGCGCATAATTCTATTTAGTTTCACATAAATCCTCATTCAAATAATGAACAGCAAATGCATAGCACATATGGTGTGCTATTGGGCAGTGATAGATTGTATAGACATTTTTGTTTTAAAAAAGACAAATAACCTGTGCTATAATAAAGTGTGGAAGGCGATAGTTAAGATAATTTCTTAAGTGCAGTGCTTTTATGCACTAAATGAATGGCTATAGAAGTGAAAGAGGTTGGTTATGCTCTAAAGAATAGCTTTTTCTTTATTTGTGAACTGTTTTTGTTTGTTTTTTATCATCAACATTTTTTTTTTTATATGAGACATAAATTATCAAAAAAGTTCTGGTGGGTTGCAACCTAAAAAAAGGGTCACAGAGAAAACTAAATGCAAATAATAAAATGCAACTAACCATATAATTGACTGTAGATAGAAATAATAATCGGCTAGAATAAAGATAAAATAAAAAGCTTCTAAAATATTTTCCCAAGCAGCCTATGTACATAATTTAGCATATTTTGTCTGGTTTATGTTCAATATTAATATTTCCAAGAAGATTTTCAATAATTAATGAGTCGAATGTATAAATATGATTTGTATTTATTTTGTATTTACTTTTGCACAATATTAATAATAATAATACCGGTGATAATAATGATAATAAGAAGTTCAATATTACAAATCATTTTGTTCAAGTTTTTATCATTAAAAGAAATGACCTGCAGCGAGAAGAGTGCTTGCCGCTCTTTACATGAAGAAAATCTATTTCAAAGGGAGCATTTGTGACAGGAAGGTAACGCAGATGAGGAAGAGTTCAAGGCCACAGAGAACACAACTCCTACAACATCAAAAAGTATTTATGAGAAATGTGTAGCTCAATGGTACGAACTCAACATCTTAGATGTGATTAAAGTTAAGCTTAGACAGCTGAAAGAAAAGGAATCCAGTTGTGTGTTATTCCTGAGATTAAAATATATATATATATATTTAAAGACAAAATATATTCAGTCAGTTTTAATAAACAGGCAAGAAATGCAAGAGCTTACTGAGTCCAACATATGTGGTGTGAAATATGATACATGATGCACTCAGACGAGATTCTCGTGAGAATGAATACACAGCTCACTTCTCAACATGACACCTCAACACCTAACACATCTGCTGACTAAAACACTTAGCCCTGAGCAAAATGAAAGCCGTTTTAGTATGTGCAGCCACTCAGAGCGGTTCCACTGCAAAATTCTGTAAATGCAACTTCAACCAGTCAAAAAACAAGACATGTAAAAAACTAATCCCATCAATAATGTTTGTGGTGATTCAGCGGCTCTTTGTTCTTCTCGTTTTTTCAGTCTCTCACTTCTATTTCATGTTCATGGCTGGCTATAGATGGAAGAAGAACGCCTGCAGGGCACATATTAGTAATTCATAAACACAGGAACTAAATTTGACACTCAGGATTCTAGTAAAAGGAGGACAGGGGCTGCTTATGTAACTGGGTTAAATGAGACCCAGCATGTACAACTGGTTGGGTGGATATAGGGAGATTACCATGGATGTCTAGACCATCTTGAGTGCAGCTGCAAATCTCCCTAAACAAAAACGCCATATGAAATATTTTAGTGAATTATTTAGTGACTCACTTATAAAGACAGTCACTTGATTTATTCCTGAAGGAATCACTGTTTTTAATGGATTTGTTGAATTATTGATTCATTGACGGCCTTATAAAATTGTCACCTACTGGTGAAACTATGTAACTTGCAGAAAGAGGAAAAATCTCCACCACTAATACAAAGACTGACAGAACGAATATAAACATCAGAGAAAAGATCCACCAATGTTTCAAATGCAATTCTTCATCAACACGCAGCAACAAACTGATGTAGTGCAGCAGTCATAATATTAGAGACCTTCCACTTGACAAGACTCACAGAAGACGCATTTGCGACGCATGTGTGTTAACAACAACCTGTCTTGCCTGACCAGTTGTGACCACTCAAGATGGATGTTAACAACAGGTGTAAACAGGGCCTGCAGATGATGGAAAGTGACGCTGACAGCTCTAAATATGCATGTGTGCACATCTGAGCAGATCCCACAGGTGCCATTAACACAGTACAAAGTGAAACCTCAATTTGGTGGTGCTAATTTAAAGCTAACAACAGTAAGAATGACAGAAATCTTTTTTTTTTTTTTTTTTTTTTTTTTTGGAAATGGAAACGTCCAAAATCCACTTACAGATCAATTCATTTGGCACAAATGAGATTACAAGGGTAAGCTCATAAATGTTGTTGTCTGTTTACATTTTGTTCATGAAAATTTTATAGTAAAGATCTTCAGTAATATGCATTAGAAGTAAGTAGTGTTTTAGCATGTCACTAAACATATCTAAAATGTGCCAACATTTATATCAAGAAATTAAACTCAAGAGCAAGTGCATTTAACACATGCAAATACATATTAGTAATATAAATGTATCTGAAAATTTCATTTTAAAACCATGAAATAGATTAATTAAATCAATGCAATGTTGCACATTGCTTTGACATTCAGCTTTTTTCACACACTGCATCTGGGTAAGCTTCCATGAAATTAACTGCAACTGATTTTGAATGCACACATAACAATGAGGCATTCAGCCATTAAAAAATGATGTTTGCATTTGTTAATTTGCTGTGTATATATTTCAATTATGTGCTGCTTGGCAACAATAATGATAAAAAAAAACCCAGTTAACTAGGCAAAATGTAATGCATGCAATCCATATCTTTTAGCACAACCACGATGTTGTAAGACCATTTAATGCTGAATATATGTAGCATGTGCCTATGTCAAGTATCACTGAATAAAACAAGTCTTGTGCTTAACAATTGAAGGCAGGATGAAAAGCATCTAACATGGAGGGTCTGGTGTGAAAACGTCCTTGGTGTTCCACTAGCAGGTCAGCAAGGGGAGCAATTAAGAACCATGCAGTTCAATTTGTGGGGCCTTGCATCACTTATGAAGTTCCAGCCCAAAGGGTCAAGTGCCCTAGAGGTAAGGAGAAATGAGGAGGAAAGTATAGGCCTATGCATAAGTAATGAGAAAGCCAAAGCGCTCAGTTAATATGGAGACTCAGGCAGCCCTGTAGGGGACCTCTGGCTGGTCTGGCTAAAGAAATAATAAACAGGCGGAAAGTCTCACATATAGATACAGGACTGAGCAGCCATGGAAACATGGGAATACTTTATGTGATTCATTCACATGACAACAATGTGCTAAAAACGGAAAAAGTAGTTTTGTTTGTACAGATGACAACGTTATCAAATCGAGCCCCATTCACACGGTATTATGCATGCCAGACAAGTTAGCGATTTCACTTTGTAAAGAAAGACTACAAGCCTGCGCACACACGCATTCTTTTACTACAGTGCACTCGAGCCACAAATTACATAATTTATTTTTTGTCCCAATTTCATTCTAAGGATGTTAATCTTGATAATACAGTATTATTACTTTGTCTTCTGGGTAAAATTTTCATGAAGCCAGAAACTTTCACTGTAATCCCAATTTTAGAATGTACTCCTCTGATATAAAGTCCCTTTTTTACTTCCTTTAAGAAAATGTCCAAAGCTTTGAACACAAAGACATCGAAAAAATATACTGTATCATTGAATCTGTTGTAAGGAACCTTTAATTGTTAATGATGACAAAATGTTATATTGTGTTGATTTGTGTCTTTTCGAAAAAACTTGCGCTTTGAAACCCATTTTCAAAAGTTGTCAAAAATTACATTTAGACAAACACTGACCACCAACCGCAATTTTCAGATGCCATGTTTGTTTTTTAACTGTCACGGAATGGAACGCACTGGATTGTGGGATATTAAAGGCAGCGAAGGATACATCTATGCTGCCTTCAAAAATGTATCAGATGAAGGTATCTCAGGAGACTGGGTGTGACACGTTCTTTGGATTCGAATGTGCCTTGTTGCCTTCCTACCTCCGTATGCTGCCTTTCTGTTGCAGCCTTTGTTTTAAAATGTCTCTCAAAAATTTCAGGAGTGGGATATTTTATTTTATTTTTTGGGTTAAGCCTTGTGTAACTCTTTAACTTTACCAAAAGCAAGTTAAAGCTTATTTTGTTCTTTTTATATTTTTTGTTTTGTGTGAGCATTGATTGTAGCTCGATCAAAGGTTGCTGCCTATGCATGAATTTTTGAATTCAATATTTCAATAAGTTTATTAGTTTGACTTCTTTGAAGTAATTTAAAAGAAGTTGATTTAAAATGGCTTTATTCAGGGCAGACACTGAATCTGAGGCTTTGAATTTAAAGCAATGTTTGATTCGATTTAATTCTGCAAAAGGCAGACAAGTACAGCACACAAATTTCTGGTTTGAAGGTCTTTTTTTCATGCGATGTGCATTAAATGAATGGGATGAGATGGATAGTGTTTTATGGGACCATCCAAGTTACATGAAGTGGTTTTATTACAGAGGGGAGTAAAACTTCAAGTCTATAATTAAAGCTAAGGTCACAGGTTTTATGAGTTGAAGTGAACTTCAGACTGAAGACATCAATTAAATGGATCTTTAAAGACTCTCATTCTGCCAAGGTCACCTAGATGGTGCTCTTGATAGATCTGACACAATGTTCCTTTTTGTGTAACCCTCATAAATGACTATTAGTTTTTTAGGGTCTGCATGTTCAACAGTATTTTAAGGGCATATATATATATATATATATATATATATATATATATATATATATGTATACGGTGCACATTTAGAAAGTTATAAAATGCTAGATTTGTTTAGTACGTTTCTACAGCATTTTTTGTCGTTTTCACGGATCCGTGTTAATGGGAATCATTTTGACTACGTTGTCATCTGTACATGAAACATGCAAAGGAAATTCTTTTCCATTTTCAGTACATCGTTGTCGTGTAAATATACCCTCACTCAATAATGCATTACTGAAAGTCTAACTTGGTGCCAAAGCTGAAAAGTTAGCAAAGGATGTCTGAAGGTTGCCACAGAAACCAGGGTCCTTTGACTCACTCTGTTTGTGGGAAACGGTTAAGCCAACCCATACTCCAAACTTGGCTGATGGAAGATGGCTAAACGATGGGTCAAGAAGGTGAAGAAATACATAGTCTTTTACATTTTCCATGGGTTCACTTCTGTGGACAGTGTTTTGCTTACACTCAAAATAGCACAATTTATGATAGTCTTGCAAAGTTCACAGATATTCATCTATAGCAAAAGCAAATGTTTTTCAGTCTGGAAAAAGAATGAAGAGAATAATGCAAGCTGTCTGTCTTCTCTTCATGGGAATACTGAACAGCATGCTGTGGTTGATAAATGTCTTGTTGTTAAAGAAAGAGACGGGACAGAGTCAGATCTGCAGGAAGTCAAAGTGGATTACTCTTCCCGCATGCATTTACACTTGTGAAGAAGTGGAGGGTGCCTACCTTTCAGTACTTCTAAACACAACGTTAGGAGAATGACAGAGAAAGCAATTACTATTGTATGGAACAACTACATCACCTGTTCTTCAGTTGTACAAATTGTTTCCTTTTTTATGCCTCTTGACATACATTAAATATGTCTCTTGGCATTGCTATCTATTTGACCAACCAACAGAACGAAGGGAGAGTTCAGGAGAGTGAATGAAAACTAATTTATGGATGACTAATTTACAGTAAGATCTTTAACTTGCATTTGCAAAATAGATATGGGGAAATTTAATTTAATTTAATTTCATGCTTTAAATATATGAATCCATGTCTATGTAAAGATAACAAGACAAAAGTTCCTAACTATGTTTTGGTTTCCAAGTATTATGTTTAATTTCTGCTGTGGTTGCCCATGTTAAATTGTAAGAAAAACTTTAGAGGTGACTTATGAATTATGAGCCATTAAGACCATGAATTATGCATCATGCTAGTTAATCCTGTAATTAAACCACAAAACAACTGAAAGTTATTGCATTTTGCTGACAGCGCAACACAAAAAAATAGATATTTAGTTAAGGTACACTGAACAAAATTATAAACGCAACACTTTTTTCGTCCCCATTTTTCATGAGCTGAGCTCAAAGATCTTAGACTTTTTCTATGTACACAAAAGGCCTATTTCTCTCAAATATTGTTCACAAATCTGTCTAGATCTGTGTAAGCGAGCACTTCTCCTTTGCGGAGATAATCCATCCACCTCACAGGTGGGGCATATCAAGATGCTGATTAGACAGCATGATTAATGCACAGGTGTGCCTTAGGCTGGCCACAATAAAAGGCCACTCTAAAATGTGCAGATTTATCACACGGCACAATGACACAGATGTCGCAAGTTTTGAGGGAGCGTGCAATTGGCATGCTGACTGCAGGAATGTTCACCAGAGATGTTGCCCGTGAATTGAATGTTCATTTCTCTACCATAAGCCGTCTCCAAAGGCGTTTCAGAGAATTTGGCATCACATCCAACCGGCCTCACGACCGCAGACCACGTGTAACCACACCAGCCCAGGACCTCCACATCCAGCATCTTCACCTCCAAGATCATCTGAGACCAGCCTCACGGACAGCTGCTGCAACAATCGGTTTGCATAACCAAAGAATTTCTGCACAAACTGTCAGAAACCATCTCATCGGGGTCTCAACCTGACTGCAGTTTGTCGTCGTAACCGACTTGAGTGGGCAAATGCGCACATTTGATAGCGAACAAAGGCAGGAAAGACTTGACCATGTTCAAATATAGAGACAGCTTTTATTGAAATGGCCTATATATTACCGCCTATATTTTTGACATAGAGCTATAGTGAGAGACCTTGGTTTTACGTTGCCATTATGTTCCCCTCTCTCCTTTTCATTTACTCCTTTTCATTCTCTCTCTCTCTCTCTCTCTCTCTCTCTCTCTCTTTTCTTTGTAAAGCTTACATTTTGCAGCACCTCTGGGCAGGTTTAGCCACCTGCAGTTCAAAACTAATCTCTGCCAATGTATATTTATAAGAAGGGATCATGATACAAAAGAATTAAAACAGTTTAAGAAAAGAGTTAAAACAAAATAAGGAACAAAGTAAAGATTTGTATTGCCACCAATTGTATTGTCCAATGACAACATTTCCCATTATCAGCTCATGCAAGTCGCTCTGCATTAGTCTATAATTGGGCAAAATATTGACATGCGAATCACAGAGCAGCAAGTTGACTAATGGCTTCCTGTCTGTGCTTCCTCTCCGCATTGAGGGAAGTGTGCAAAACCACACAGGCCCATGGCTGTCTTCACTATGTTATTGCACGGCACGCAATGCAATCTAATCTGCAGCTGCAGGCCTACTAACCTGCCTGCTAAATAATAAACATCACTGGACAGCAGCCTGCAAGGCCACGTATAATCCAGGTATTGCTTTCTGTGTTTATTGCTCTATCTGTTCATTATCTGCCTTCTCCTCCGGCACTTAGAAACCTGTTAAATTGTTTTCTTCATTTTGTTTATATTTTCCATATTACAATTTTTTTCATCTTTCCAAGTATGATTATTATTTTTATTATTTATCTCCTTCAGTCTCTTTCTTTAATATAAAGTTTGCTGGAAAACTTTAGTTGTTTAGATAGATCTATAATGTTTATTAATCTTGGCATAATGACACCAATTTCCTTGTATTTTTAATTATAGAATAGAATAGAATAGAATAGAATAGAATAGAATAGAATAGAATAGAATAGAATAGAATAGAATAGAATAGAATAGAATAGAATAGAACTTATAACGTGAGAGGCGCTATTATTTTAAGAAAAGAAGTCGAAATGATCCATTGTGGGGAAAAGCGATTTTAAGCACATACACACACACACACACAAAACTTTTACATTTTTTGTTTGTAGGTGCCAGGTACGGTTTGATGTCTTTTATTTAGAATTTTTTCACTTCCAGTTTGTTACTTCATTTGGTATAGGTGCATGCATATAATCTGCTAGTTAGTTTGCATGTGGATAGCATGGAGGAAGGGGGTGAGTAGCTGAGACGCTCACTTTCGTTTGGCCGTTTTCGTTTCCTTTTCATTTCATTGCATTTATTCTTATTTTGCCGTCATCGTTCAACGTGCTGCTTTTCTCTTCAATATTACAATAAACCACTTGGATTTGCAGTGGAAACACGTAATTGCGTCATCTTTTACTCCCTCTACTCAGCCTCTTGGCAGATACTGGCTGCCACTACAGTGTTTTTAAAGTATGTTAATTGTAGTAGGCTACGCCATTCAGAACTGTTGTGTTGACACCGCGCTAAATATGAATGAACTGATCATAATCATACAAAACCATGAATAATCATCAGAGAGGATATGTTGAAAAACACAGTACACCTGGCTGAAACCATCACTGAAATCATTTCTCATGCAATCACCAAATTGGCTAATTTGAACCAGGAACAACATCAAGAATATCTTGTAAACGTCAAGTCACGTGACCTTACCTTAAGTCATTCAGTGGTCATAGCTCAATATTAAACTATAAAGAATTCTATTTAGGAGCATTGGTAACACTTTAAAATACGGATCCTTCGTTAATGAATAACTACACAGGAACAAATGAGTAACACAATATTAACAATCTAGTAACTACAATTAACTAACAAGTAACTCTGATTAACGAATTAGTAAGTAATAGCACACAGATTTAAGTGGTAGTTCACTATTAACTAATCAATAACTACTATTTTTTAATACTTCACAGAGAACTACTGAATTTTTTTACAGATTTAAGTGGTAGTTCACTAATAACTAATCAATAACTACTATTTTTCAATACTTCCCAGAGAAATAATGAAAAAAAATCACAATTCATGCAAAACTAATTAATAACGAATGCAAGACAAATTACTAGCACTAGATTAACATTACTGCTAGATACTGTACACTAATTATAAATATGTAATAGCGTAGCAGACTTATGATTTGGGAAAGCTGTCAATAATTAGCCTATGTACTGCTGTCTTTTAGAGAACTATTCATAAACTAAAGAATTGTTTTTATAAATGCACTTGTCTGGAACACTTACCCTGTGGCCGATTTTCCGGCATTCCTCTGGACTGGCTTTGAATAACTAGACTCATCATGGTGAGTACTGGAACATACTGAGTCATCAGCCATCCAAATACCAGTTATTTTATTATAGCTTGAGTCATTTGAGACACTTGAGTCATTACTAGTTAGTTAACATGATCTTCACTTTAGAATACGGATCCAAATAATTAGTAGTTCCTATAGGGGTATGTAGTAACACTTGAGTCATTACTAGTTAGTTAACATGATCTTCACTTTAGAATACGGATCCAAATAATTAGTAGTTCCTATAGAGGTATGTAGTAACACTTGAGTCATTACTAGTTAGTTAACATGATCTTCACTTTAGAATACGGATCCAAATAATTTGTAAGTCCTATAAAAGTATGCATTAACACTTGAGTCATTACTAGTTATCATGATTCCATGCTGTAGTTACTAATGAAGAGCCAACCCGAAAGGGTAGAATCATCTAATCATTCACAGGATATATATACACACACATATTTATATATATATATACATATGAACAAAAATACATACATAAAAACAATTTTGAGAGGTAGGTTAAATAATAAAATAACTGGTATTTGGATGGCTGATGACTCAGTATGTTCCAGTACTCACCATGATGAGTCTAGTTATTCAAAGCCAGTCCAGAGGAATGCCGGAAAATCGGCCACAGGGTAAGTGTTCCAGACAAGTGCATTTATAAAAACAATTCTTTAGTTTATGAATAGTTCTCTAAAAGACAGCAGTACATAGGCTAATTATTGACAGCTTTCCCAAATCATAAGTCTGCTACGCTACTACATATTGATAATTAGTGTACAGTATCTAGCAGTAATGTTAATCTAGTGCTAGTAATTTTTCCTGCATTAGTTATTAAGTTTTGCATGAATTGTGAATTTTTTTCATTATTTCTCTGGGAAGTATTAAAAAATTGTAGTTATTGATTAGTTATTAGTGAACTACCACTTAAATCTGTAAAAAATTCAGTAGTTCTCTGGGAAGTATTAAAAAAATAGTAGTTATTGATTAGTTAATAGTGAACTACCACTTAAATCTGTGTGCTATTACTTACTAATTCGTTAATCAGAGTTACTTGTTAGTTAACTGTAGTTACTAGATTGTTAACATTGTGTTACTCATTTGTTCCTGTGTAGTTATTCATTAACGAAGGATCCGTATTTTAAAGTGTTACCGGAGCATTTTGCTTAAATGTAAAATATATTACAGTATATGTAATTACATTGTTTAATATACACACTATATTATAAATGCATTGTTTGTACTTGCATGTTGTTGATGAATTATTTAATGTACATGTGAATACATCTCCTAATTTTAAGCCATATATATATTTATTGTCTAATAAGAAATTATGACCTGTTCTAAATCTTAAAGTTAAACTTAATCAACTTCTCGCTGTATGAAAAAAAAAAAAAAAGTTCTATACCAAAACTGTTCTTTATAAATCAGGCCTGATCTTAAAAACCAACATCACTTGATTTGTCATGATGTACATGATTTAATTATCTCCTAAATCCCAACTCTGCTGTCACGTTAATATGTGACCTTTTTCATTACGCATCCACGTGCATCTGGGGACTGATGCGTTATGACTCCTACGAAAGATATGTGGCCTGAAAAGACTCTTTTCATCTTAACTCCTCATTCGTAGGCGTCAGCTGTTCATGACAATGGTGCTGGGTTTGAAAAGAATTACACTTAGAAGTTCAGACGCAATCAAACGTCAGCTCTTACTAATATGCCGTCGGAGAGCCCTGATCAGCGTTTGATTTCTGACGAATATCAAAAGCTCTGGCAGGTTTCCTCCAGGCATATACTGGCCCTTTCCTCCCTGGCCAGGAGACGATCACTCTTCATGTGAAGTGAATGGCACTCACATCCAGCTCTCTGTGTGATTCACCGAGGCAGTGCAATATGACAGGCCTTGTGAGTAAGAAAGAAAAGGGTCAGGGGCGAGAAAAGAGAGCTTGTTCTGTGCTAGCGACAGGAAAAATAAGCCTTGAATGGAAACTTAATGAGCACCGCTTTCTCTATTTTGCTTCTTTATGTGTTTCTTTTAAAAGAGCTGGACTGAGAGGAAAGGAAAGCAATGGCTATGCAACATCCCAAAGCCCCTCAACTAGTCACATGTGTCATCCACAACAGTGAAACTAGACCGAGAGGGTTATGGCCTTATTTCAAGTTCTGTATCGATTCTATCACAACCCCATGAGACTGCTGAGGGTCTTCTGTCATGCATCAGGGAGAAAAATGACCTTTTGGCAGTCAGGAAAGCAAAGAGATGTGCAATTCTCCATGACACTTCGGTCCCTTTGCAGTTCATGGTGATCAAGTTGATCCTCAGAATCGCATCAAGACTCACCGACCATCTTTGATTAATCCTTTCTGCTAAAACACAGTCACCATATTGTTGTGTGATACGTCTAAACTAGCCATGAATTCCCTTTTTTAAAGTATAAATTGCAGAGTACAGTTGTGCAGAGTAAATAAAACTACATGTTAGCCATTTGTCATAATCATTTTCCTTGGAACCAAAAAAGTGCACATTCATTAACACTGTGATTAAACACATAATCCATTCAGTAACATAAACTTTGATCATTTTAGAAGCCCACTGAGTTATTTCTGTGGAGCTATCAGCACCTTATTTCTTTGTGTGAAATTGTACTCGCTTCACTTTTAGGTTAAAATGGCTTTAATAGTGGAGTAGAAGTAATATTTTGATAGTAATAGGAAAGTGAGGTGATAATCAAATAAACTCAGCAGGGGTCTACTTGTCAAAAAATATCTCTAATACCCTATTTCTGTAATACAAATCATTTTGTTAAACGAAAGCAGTGGATAAAAGAACAGGAGGAAAAAATGAGAACAGCAATAAAGAGATGACCTTTCAGAGAGCCGATGTAGTTTGTGATCTTCAGCAATTTTGAGACTCATGTGGTGCATCTTACCATAGGGGCTTTTGTGTCTTCAGAAAGTACATTCTATTGTCTATGCGGTCCACCATCTCTTTCTTTATTGTCAGGCAAAATGAAGCAAAAAACACTAATGCCTTTACAGAAGGAACCATTGATTGCAAGCAATAGAGACATTGTTCCAAGAAAAGAGTCAAATACGGTGGATAAGAGTGGCTTTGACATTAAACAGCAACCAAAAAAATAACAAGAGAGGAAAGTACAGAACTAGTTCTCTGAAAATAGATGCCTGAGGGACGAGGTGAACCTATCTATGTGGACAAGTGAAACTGTTCAAACTCAGCCTATCCAAGAATGTCTAACTAATAGGATCTCGGCAAACTGCCTTGCTGAAAGCTGGAACAGCTCGTCTCCAAGGACACACAGTCATCTTTGAAATCCACCTGAATAGAGAGTGAAGAGGTAAAGATGGCCTCAGAGACTGTTAAACAGTTAAGTTCAGTCAGGACTTTTATTTAAAGCTAGTACATAGTACATGGTTTCATTACTTCTTACTTAAAAATAGAGTGAGGTATTCATTCAAGCATTCCTTTACATTGAGTTTCAGGCTGGATGTAAGAGTGAAATGTAGTAATAAAGAGATAAAAATGCTTTTCAAAAACAGTATTGCACAATTTCAAAATACGTGACAATTGCATATTTCACACTTGCAATCCTAAAAATTAAGGTTCTTTATTGGCATCTGGTTCCATGAAGAACCATTACCATCCATGGAACCTTTCCATTTGCACAAAAGGTTCTTTATAGTGGATAAAGGTTCTATACATTACTGAAATGTTCTCCACACTGTTCTCAAAGTGGTTCTTCTAAGAAATGTTCACTGAAAGGATATTTGGGGAATCCAAAATGGTTGTTCTATGGCATTTTTTAATCATTTTTAAGAGTAGGATTCAAAATTGAATGCACATCTCAAAATAAACAAAGGTTTTAGGATTCTGAAAATACTAAATGACATGAAATAAGAAATAGAATAAAAATTTCTGGGTCACTATTTAAAAAGCACACGTGTGACATTGAGCATGTGATCTCCATTGTACAGACATTTTGAAGTTCATATTAATATGCTAATGAATTATGTTGATAATATATTTTGTCAAGAAAAACATTGAAAATGTTTCTATTTCGCATGTTTATTTCAATGCCCAGTCTGCCATAACTATGATTAAAAGATTAATGACACAACAATTTAGCCTGACCACACAAATTCCATAATGTCTACAAGTTAAACTGTCCAATGACAGGTTAGCTTGCGTGTGTGATTCAAATAGCTATCACGAAATGATATGAGATTGCGAACAGCTGAACAGCATGACTAGCCTAGAGCTTCAGTTAAGCTACGTGCTGGATGTCTTTCTGACGTCTTAATGGCCCAATTATCGTAGCTCTGGAGTAGATCGATGGAAGTTCTGTCAGCCCAGGCTGCTGACACAATGGGAGGTGGGAAGGTGTCACAATATGCTCTGAAACCCCTTTGAAGGCAAGGTTGGCTGGTTTTGCCTGAAAGACAGTCAGTCTCAGGAGTGGCATGTGTGACTAAAACCTGTCCAAAGTGGCGATGGCGCTCCATTGTTCAGTGTAGAGAACATCTCTTTCAGACGGTGTGTCCATTAAAGGTGGGCTCTCATTACAGTGACTGTGGCTTAGAGGTGTAAAGGGGAATTCTTACTGGTAGCGACAAAGCGCATGGATATTTAATCCAACAAAGTTGAAGCTTCATGCGGTAACACTTTATTTTTATGGTCCCTTTTGAACATTCTGTTGACTATAAGTAACTTTGCAATGTCAACTAACTCTCATTAGAGTATTAGTAGACTGTCTGCTTAATATCTGCTAACTCTTTATTGAGTGGTCCAAATGAGATGCACATTATCAGTGACTTGAAACATTATAATGATAATAATAAATTGTTACATTTATACAGAGCTTTTCTAGGTCATCAAAGTGCTTTATATATGGAAAGGGGGAATCTCCTCAACCACCACCTGTCATGTTCAGTTTAGTTTGTTCATGGACTTTGAGTGTTTTCATCTGTCACATGTTTCTTTGTTCAGTTTCCCGCTACTCATTTGTCTCCTTGGTTACCGTCATTATTAGTTCATTGGTTTCAGCTGTGTGTCATTTATTTGCTCGTTTCAGTTTGTTATTTAAGCCTCACCCTTGCCTTCACTCTTTGTCCAGTCTCTGTTATGTTTAGATGTGTTTGCACAGCCTAGAATTAGAATTAGAATTAGAATTAGAATTAGAATTAGAATTAGAATTAGAATTAGAATTAGAATTAGAATTAGAATTAGAATTATTAGTGTTTTGTGAGAACCTGAGTCTTCTGTCTTCAGCTTCCCTGCATACATTGTTACACCACCAATGTGCAGCATCCACTAGATGATGTGACGGCAGCCATATTGCGCCAGAAAACCCACCACACACACCAGCTGATTGGTGGAGAGGAGATGAAGCCAATCAGTATGTGGGGTTGATTAGGAGGCCATGATGGACAGAGGCCACTGGACAAATTTTTGGCAAGAATGCCGGGGTTTACACCCTATAGATCTAATTAAAAGATTTCTGGCACTGTAAGGGTTCAATTTAAAGACAAAATAGTTGTAAGCTTAAATGAATGAATCTGTGTTTATAATGCAGCCAGAGAGTGCTGTGTATTTTAGTTTGGAATGTAAACCAATGCCCTAGCCAGCATCTCCCCTAGTGTTCCTGAACTGTGCTGGATTAGAGCATCATATAAAAGTATGGTTCTCCAATTCACGAGAAGAGAAGCTCAGGGAGCTAATCCAAATTGACTTGCAGCTGTTCAGATTCTATCGTGACTGTTGATTGGACTTCTGATGACATGCCAGCTTTACACTGATGGGAATTGAGGTTGGCTGACTCAGTGGAGGAAAAATTCTTTGGAATTTGGGTTTGGATCTATCTTCTCCCAGAGAAAATGGAGACTTGCTGTGGTCGGCTGGTCCAAGAGGAGCCTAAAAGTATACAAATTGCAATTTTAGCCTATGTGTTTATTTAGCAACTTTTCTCAAATCCATGCAATCTTTACTGTTGTACACATTTACACAATTGGTGCAAAATACCATTTGGAGACTTTTTTTTTAAAGAAATTGATATTTTTATTCTGCAAGGATGCATTGAAATGATCAAAAGCAACAATAAAGATATTTATAATTTATTTTCTATTACAAATAAATCCTGTTCTTTTGAAATTTCACAAATTTCACCAAAATATTAAGTAGCACAACCTCAAGAAATGTTTCTTTAGCACCAAATTTGGATCTGCACATTATAATGATTTCTGAAGGATCATGTTACACTAAAGACTGGAGTAAAGATACTAAACCTTCAGCTTTCCCATTATAGTATATATAAAATATATAAAAATAGAAAAAAAATTATATATATATATATATATATATATATATATATATATATATATATATATATATATATATACATATATTAAACTGTTTTCTCTTTGAATATATTTCATATGTGTGTGTGTGCTTTCTATTTATATATATATGTATGTATGTCTGTGTGTGTATATACATATGTGTGTATGTAAGTGTGTGTATATGTGTGTGTATATATATATATATGTGTGTGTATATATATGTGTATGTATGTGTGTGTGTATATATGTGTGTGTGTGTATAGATATGTGTGTGTGTGTGTGTATATATATGTGTGTGTATATATATGTGTATGTGTACATATACAATGGGGAGAACAAGTATTTGATACACTGCCGATTTTGCAGGTTTTCCTACTTACAAAGCATGTAGAATCTGTCATTTTTATCATAGGTACTCTTCAACTGTGAGAGACGGAATCTAAAACAAAAATCCAGAAAATCACATTGTATGATTTTTAAATTATTAATTTGCATTTTATTGCATGACATAAGTATTTGATCACCTACCAACCAGTAAGAATTCCGGCTCTCACAGACCTGTTAGTTTTTCTTTAAGAAGCCCTCCTGTTCTCCACTCATTACCTGTATTAACTGCACCTGTTTGAACTCGTTACCTGTATAAAAGACACCTGTCCACACACTCAATCAAACAGACTCCAACCTCTCCACAATGGCCAAGACCAGAGAGCTGTGTAAGGACATCAGGGATAAAATTGTAGACCTGCACAAGGCTGGGATGGGCTACAGGACAATAGGCAGGCAGCTTGGTGAGAAGGCAACAACTGTTGGCGCAATTATTAGAAAATGGAAGAAGTTCAAGATGGCAGTCAAACTCCCTCGGTCTGGGGCACCATGCAAGATCTCACCTCGTGGGGCATCAATGATCATGATCAATGAAGGTGAGGGATCAGCCCAGAACTACATGGCAGGACCTGGTCAATGACCTGAAGAGAGCTGGGACCACAGTTTCAAAGAAAACCATTAGTAACACACTATGCTGTCATGGATTAAAATCCTGCAGCGCACGCAAGGTCGCCCTGCTCAAGCCAGCACATGTCCAGGCCCGTCTGGAGTTTGCCAATGACCATCTGGATGATCCAGAGGAGGAATGGGAGAAGGTCATGTGGTCTGACAAAAATAAAGCTTTTTGGTCTAAACTCCACTCACCGTGTTTGGAGGAAGAAGAAGGATGAGTACAACCCCAAGAACACCATCCCAACTGTGAAGCATGGAGTTGGAAACGTCATTCTTTGGGGATTCTTTTCTGCAAAGGGGACAGGACGACTGCACCGTATTGAGGGGAGGATGGATGGGGCCATGTATCGCGAGATCTTGGCCAACAACCTCCTTCCCTCAGTAAGATCATTGAAGATGGGTCGTGGCTGGGTCTTCCAGCATGACAACGACCCGAAGCACACAGCCAGGGCAACTAAGGAGTGGCTCCGTAAGAAACATCTCAAGGTCCTGGAGTGGCCTAGCCAATTTCCAGACCTGAACCCAATAGAAAATCTTTGGAGGGAGCTGAAAGTTCGTATTGCCCAGCGACAGCCCCGAAACCTGAAGGATCTGGAGAAGGTCTGTATGGGGGAGTGGGCCAAAATCCCTGCTGCAGTGTGTGCAAACCTGGTCAAGAACTACAGGAAATGTATCTACAGTATGTATGTATGTATGTATGTATACACACACATATATATATATATACATATACACATATATATATATATATATATATATATATATATATATATATATATACCAGCCCGTTCTCATCCCAAGGCGTCATATTACTGACGCTTTTGACATTTTGTCTACATCGAACGCACATGGCACCCTTTAGCATCAATATGAGACGCAGATAGATATGGGCCAGAAGGCTCCTCCTAGCGGTCTAACCCTAACCCTACCCCAGACCTAAACTTACCCATAACCGAACAAAGCTCTGTGCGTGTCATTTTGACGCTAAAGGGTGCCATGTGCGTTCGATGTAGACGAAATGTCAAAAGCGTCAGTATATGACGCCCTAGGATGAGAATGTGTTGATATATACATATACACACACATATACATACATACGTACATGCATACATATATATACACACACACACACACACACAGAGTATATATACTGAAAAAAGCAGAATAAAGATAATGCAGAATTCACATTTTGCTACCAGCCAGTTCGTCTCTTTCTGATAATGTCAAGCACCAATACGGGGGAAAAAAAAAGGAAAAAATGAACACTGATATAATTAGTAATGTAAGGACATTCCTTCCTCTTAGGGCGACAACCGACTCACTGTTTTACTCAAATACTCAGTGACACTTTTTCATCCTGTTCTTCTCTTTGTAGTCCTCCCAGAGATTGAGTTAATTGCTGTTGCGTATTGCTCCGTTCCTCTCTAGCACTGACAATTTGTTCTTTATGTAATCTTTGTTGAAATTCTCTCTCTTGCAGCCACTTTGAATGCTGCAATATGACTCATTACACACATTTGTGATAAACTGGCATGGATTAGTCTGTGGTCTTAATTGAGGAAATGATTAGATGTTCTTGTTTGACAAATATTCAATTTATCTAGTAGTCAAATAGCTTTTTTCTCAATTTTATTTATTGGCTTTTTGCTTTAATCAGACAGGAAAGTGGAAGGAGATAGAGAGGGAGGAAGTGGGATTCAAACCCAGCTCCCCATGAGAACAACAGCTAACCGCAACCTCGCTGGTCATACAATTAGTTTTTTTTTTTCTCTTCATTAGATATGCTAGATTGCAAAAGTCAGCATGGAGTGTCTTGAACTTGTGGAAGTAACTCCTAGAGCAGCTGTCACATTACAGGACCTTCTTGTCAGAGCCAAGTCTTGTTCTCTGTTGTAATTCTATGCTTATGCTTTCACGTGTACTGCATTACCCGCCAAATTATAGGTAGTACAAGGAACATGCTGTTCAGTTTTTCTTTAACCCTTCCTATAAAATGGTGTTAAGTCCTCAGATATCTTAGGTGATTGCCCAAGACCTGTGGGGAGGGAATCCGATTAGATGCCTGATCGCATCGAAACCTGATCCAATCGCAGCAGGATGTCGCTTATAATTGTTTTGAATTCCAGGTTGCACAGCTCTCTAAAGAGAACTCAGGCTGGATTACTGCCTCATCCTCAAAGTCAAAAAGCAAAGGCTCAGAGAGCCGACAGAGCGCTTGATTAGGAGAGCTAAGGAGCCCGAGGGAGGCCTTCTTCTCCCGCTGACCCCTTGGATGTGCCATTGCTGATTAATCTACAAAACGTTTGACAGGCCGCCCTTCTTTCATCGGACAAATGCTGTGAGCTCTATCCTGTGCCATGCCCCCCACCCCCCCACCCTAGATCTCCAGTGAATGTTTCAGTCATGCTGATGTGAACTGCGCCAGGATTGAGAACGTGAGTAGAGTTCTTTTAAAGTGGTTGTGCTGCAAATTGTGAGGTTCTATGTGCTTTACTTGGATTATGAATCAACTACTGTTACACGTGTCATGCAGTTCCATACAGCACTTTTTTTCAACTGTAATAACTGTGAAATAAAACAAACAATGCTTGATTAAATTCTTACATACATAACGCTTTTGATTTTGAATTGCCTTCTGTGAAATAGCTTTTACACAACAGTTCGCTAAACATGAAGTTAAAGGTGGTATCAGTGATTTCAGGCCCAAAAATATTTTTATCACATTCATCTAATCTTTCCTAACGATCCGCTAGCTGCCCACCCCATAAGCATGCCGTCAAAAAAACGCGTCTCTGTAGGCAGCCTAGGCTCTGAGATCTGCTTTGGTTTTGAGTGTTTGACTAAACCGTTTGTTTTTGTGTGCAGATCTCAGAGCCTAGGCTGCCTACAGAGACGCGTTTTTTTGACGGCATGCTTATGGGGTGGGCAGCTAGCGGATCGTTAGGAAAGATTAGATGAATGTGATAAAAATATTTTTGGGCCTGAAATCACTGATACCACCTTTAATATTGAGTAACTTTCATTTTAGACAAATTATTGGCTGGTAGTTTGACAATTTTTGCTCTGGCAATGAAAATATTTCCAAACTGTTGTTTGCGCATCTCTAAGAAACATACAGTAGTGCCATTTCTGAATGAATTATTAATTTAGTGTTTCATATAAAGCAAGTTCGTTCCTGAAGTTTTTTAACAAATCAGTTAAGTCTGTGATGACTTTCTCATGAATATAGTCAACTTATTTAGTTCCTGAATGAATCGGTTGAATGAATTCTTCAGGTACTCATGGATAAAGAGTGTCACTTGTTTCATTCTTAAACTGATCAGACTTTTTGAACAAATCGGTTTTGGTTATGTGATTAAAATGACTCACTCCTAAAGAGAGTCAACTTGTTTCATTCCTGAATAAATCAGGGGTTTGGAACAATTCTGTTGAAGGAATGATTCAGTGACTCACTCATACAGACAGTCATTAGTTTTATTCCTGAAAGAATCAATGTTTTTGAATGAATCATTTAAATGACACACTCATAAAGACAGTTACTGTTACTTTCATACTGTATGTAACCTGCAGAAAGAGCCACTGCAAAAAGAGTCTGTCTAAAAGAAACACAAATAAGCAGTGATACAAAAAATAAATGCCACATGGGTTACCAAATTCGAGGACCAGAACTAACAGAAGCATGTGATCAAAGACAGGCATGCTTATCACCCAGTTGGAAAATAACTGGTCATTAATTGGTCAACCAGCCACCATGAAACAGCTTTTTCAACTTAAACCTAGCCTGCACCAGCTAATGAATATCTTACACCGAATAGAAAACAGCAACCATGCATGTTCTAAAACATAGCAACCATCTTAAACTGACATTTTCATTTGGGTAGTTCAACTTTAACAGCCTATTAGAATTGAAAGTTGCCCTTGATTAGTTTTATAGTTGCCCTATAAAGTGTGCCTTAAGATTTGATTTTTGCAGACCATGTCTGAGCTAGTACAATAACTCTTTTGCCGCAGAGAAAATACAAAACGCAAGGAGATAATCAAGACGACAGTCCTGAACCCTCAGGTAATACTTCCCCTTGTCGCAGAGAGATTAAACCATATAGCATTACAACCTTATCTGAAGCTGCTGTTTCAAATTAAAGGGCAAAGACGTCAAGTTGCCTTATCACTGAACGGTTCATAGAGATCAGTGCAGCCTTGTGCATTGAAAGAACATGTATATCAGTATTCATTTGAATGCTTTAGAAAGCGTATGGAGTTGTGACAGTTCAAATGCAGTGGGGTGAAATAAGTGTGCTGGCAAGTTGAGTCTACTGCATGTCTGTTATACACAGATAAGAAACAACTTCTCGTTTAAGAGGAAGGTGTTCTCTACTGTGGTGGGGAAAAATATATATTTTTAAGGTCTGTTCAACTAGTGTAGGTGGAATTATAAAAGTAAAGGTTTAAAAAAAAAATACAGGCACATTTACATAACAGACTCCAATATTTTTATTTTTGTTAAATGAAGTGCACATTAAAAGTCTTGGAAACATTTTGCAATGGCTTCATCATTTATTTTTGCATTCAACCTGAAAATATGAATACAGTTTTATAAATATGATCATTCAAACTATAAGCCAGATAAGTACACAATTCAGTATTTAAATAATTAGTTTTTACACAAGTGGTGTTTCAGCAAAGTTTGAAGGTTGAAAAAGCATAGAGTGCTTTTTTTCAGTTTTAACTGAAAAGCATAGAGTGAAGAAACACGTGAAATCTCATGCTGACAACATTTAACAGCTTTCTCACTACTATAGAGAGTGTCCTCCTATGTGACAGCTGTGATAGATGTACAGTTTGTCAGTCCGAGGTGAAATCAGGCATCGCAACACATTCATGCGAGACCTGTCTGCCCTAAATGTCCCGTCAGGCTGTGACTGGCATACTGAGCAGTAAATTCATCCCTCATAAGTCATTTTCGAACAAGGGTCACTGGGGTAACGGAACTGCCAAGATGGGTCAGCAGGACTGATTAGGAAAACCCTCCCACCCCCCATTCAAGAACACGCTCCAAGATGGAGGACAGTGAAGTATAATTATTATTGCTCATAATGCAGTAGATGAGACGACCCCACAATGCGCGCACACACACTGCGAAATCTGTTTCTCATATCTTATAGAAATATTAATTCAAAAGTCAGACAAACTGCACTGCAAGGACCAATTATATTTGCAGCACCTTAGAAACAGAAATAACTGAAGGTCATTATATGAGTGAATCCTTTTACAAAACACGAGCGACTCGATACGAACCATACTGCCAATCATTTCAATTCATTATAATCATATTAAGTTAATATAAATATAAATATAAAAATAGTTATAAAATATATTTAATTCAAACTATATGCAAAGAAATATGAAAATATATAAGCTATGATCAAATTGCAAGCACTTTCAAAATTCAGCAACTTTTTATTTCCAAACTATTAGTATATTATGGCAGTTTTGATTGTTTAAATTGTTTAAAAATGTACGTCAGAAAACATATTACTAATATAGATTTTAAAGTATAAATAAATATACATCTATATCTAATAGATTAGTTTTCTAATATATTTTCTAATAGAGTCCTGGATTTTGACATTTGAAAATATATATTTTCAATATACACAACCAGTCCAAAGTTTTGGATCGGTAAGATTTTTAATGTTTTTTTTTTAAATAAGTCTCTTCTCCTCACCGCAAGGCTGCATTTTAATGATTAAAAATAACAAAAAACAAAAACAAATATTGTTAAATATTATGACAGTTTAAAATAACTGTTTTCTATTTTAATGTATTTTAAAATGTAATTTATTCCTGTGATCAAAGCTGAATTTTCAGCATCATTACTAGCATTACTGTATTGTCACATGACCCTTCAGAAATCATTCTACTATGCGGATTTGATGCTCAAAAAACATTCATTATTATTATCAGTGTTGAAAACAGTTGTGTACAATTTTTTTCAGGATTCTTTGTATAATAACAACTTCCAAACAACTGTTCAAAAAAAAAGAACAGCATTTATTTGAAATAGAATCTTTTGTTTCAATTATGAAATGTTTCATCATATTAGAATGATTTCTGAAAATTCATGTGACACTGAAGACTGAAGTAATGATGCTGAAAATTCAGCTTTGTTCACAGGAATAAATTACACCTTACTATAATTATATCCAGAAAGAAAACAGCTGTTTTAATTTGTAATAATATATTTTTTTTAAATGCAGCCTTGGTGATCAGAAGAGACTTCTTTTAAAAACATTAAAAATCTTACCAATCCAAAACTTTTGGCTGGTAGTGTATATAACCATTCAAAGTTTTGGGGATTTGTTTTTTTTATATATATACAGTATATATACTTTTATTTAAGATGAATTAAACTGTCAAAAGTGACAAAGAAATCTTACCAACCCCAAACTTTTGAAAGGTATTTGAAATAAAATTTGCCAAGAAATTTCTATTTTCACCATATGGGATTGGGTGGACAACTATTTACTGTATATGGCCAGGTCATTGCAAAGTTGATGATCGCCTGGCCCCGTGTTTGAACCTACTTCATCATTGCTGAACCTTTCCTCCATGCACGCCTCCTGTTTATTCGTCTTTTTGTGTGTGTGTGTTTTTTTTTTTTTTCATCTTTTTGTTGTGTCTGTCTTCACTCCCATGTGTGAAGGCGCTTCACTTCAATTTTAAACGAAGTTAATCACCCAAAAGCCTGCAGTGATGGGAGCTGACAGGGCCAATTTAAATCAGTAACTAATTGACTAAAAGTAACTCCAACGTTCTTATTGCTTAGTATCAACTTGATGGATGTAAAACTAAAAACAAGTCAGGGAAATCACTCAGAGATAAAGTGAAAACTGAAATTCAAACCCATGATAGCATCAAACCGATCACGCGAGTGTCAATCAAAGCGTCGTGTCAAGTTGCTCGATTTATTGTTTTTAATGGTGGACGAGAAAGCTGATGCTACCTGGACTAAATGATTCCGCAAATATCTGCCATGTCACAAAATAAAAAAGAATGGCAAAACTGTCACAAAGCATGTCTCTCATGTTTTTCGTTTAGACAGAGATCGTGAACAATTCACACTCTAAGCCATTATGATGCCACAATCAGCTAATTTCCTTCACAGCATCCCATTCCACACAAACTCAACAAACATCGGCTGATACAATCCTCCTAATGACGTTTTGTTGGTATGTTTACCTTGATGCCAGAACTGTGACAGCAGTTAGACACACAAGCACGCTTTGAGCATATGAGTCCTGACAATGAAGGACTCTTGGTGTGTGGCTCATAGGCTAACATTGCAAAGACACAATACAATACGGTACAACAACAAAAACATTATCCACGGTCTCTTCAACCTCAGTCAGACCATTCATTGAATATGCAGCTTAGTAGAGAAGTCTCTGAACCTTTTGAATTCTTCTAACAAATGAGTCACAGCCTCGTAAGTACTCAAATAAATGTCTGAGACACAGATGTCCTTTTCAGCCTAAATTCTCAATGCCACCCAACAAGCCTGTGGACCAAATGTGATTTTTCTTTCTTGGAATAAAAGACTTCTTTTGATCAGTTTTTTTTCTCTCTCTCTGTACAGGTTTTATGACCAATTTCCCCCTCTTGCTCAGTCTCTCTCTCTCCCTTTCTCTGCAGCTAGAACTTTTGCTTTGATATGACTTCATAATTGGATTATGGTTTCCACAAGGAACACTCGACAAATTACATTTCCATATTTTCATAAGGATGCTTGAGCCCAGTGAAAATCCGAAGATAAAAGGCTTTGTGAGAGGTCAGAAAACAAATGGGAAGGCGAGCAAATGACCTAAAAATGGAAGGAGCACAACCTGCAGGTATAATGGTGATTTATTTATGGTTTTTTTTTTTCAAATGTATAAGAAAACCAACATGATCTCATGAGAATACGTTTGTATTTTTAGTTCTATAGTTCTACCATACGTACATTTATTTACGTTTTATACACACAGAAACGTACAATACTGACGTATTTACAGCACTAAAACGTATAATATTTACGTATTGACAGCAAAAAAACTTAATTTATTTACGTAAAAATAACTTTACCGACGTACAAATTTGTACGTATTCCTATTTAACTTATGCATATTAAAATCGTGCCATTAATGTTTTGACTCTATTGCATTCAATTGTCTTATCAATTACATTTTCAGTCGCATTTATTAATACAGTTTAACATTATAGTTACTCATATAATAAATAATAACATTTCGCTCTGTTCGTGCCTTCTGCTGCAAACTCGTTTCGGAGGATTAGCCTACATGGTGTTAAACAAGAATACACTTTAAAACCTTAAAATACCTTCTTTAATCGTTTAACCATTTTGTAATATTTGGTTTATCTACCGTGAGACAAAAAAAGGCGTTTTCTCCTATAGACCCATAATACACTAAAACACAACATAAATTCAAAAAAAACTATTCACAATTTTATTAGCTTGATGTAATCCAAATCTTTAGAATCCATACGTTTGCAAGAAACAGTTCAGCCCTTTATCCAGTGATCTTCATCTCCATTTCTCAGCAGAGACCGTAAACGTCAAATCCCGTGCTCGTGGTGAATTCAAATTCAAAAATTGCACCCGAAGCATTACGACATGTTTTACGGCAGTGATATCAAATGCTCATTGGCTCTCGCATGCTTCGTCACAGATTGCGACAAGCCATGTTTAAGTTGGTGTGCTGCAAGCGGGAAGGAAGTCGACCGAAAGTTGAAGCCGGCCGGGTGCCACCATCTTGTAGCAGAACTTCACCTGCTGTTAGCATCCCATTGACTCCCATTCATTTTGGCGTCACTTTGACAGCGAATAACTTTACATCTGAGGCGTTTGAAGACTCCATTTGTCCATTATTTATGTCTAAAGAAACACGACAATGTATAAAATGCTCCATTACCTTGTAGCTTATGTTATGGCCCCGTAGAAGCAGTTTTTGTAAAAGTAGGCTAACGATTGCGTCATAACCACGCGACTCTCTGTCGCACAGTAGAGAAATTACCGTATGGACGGGAGGAGAAGCTCGCGGGCAATCGGGGAGACGTGGAGGCAAAATGACAAAATAATTAATCAGAATACTTGGCAAAAGTTTCTCCTGCTCCTTGCTCATGGACAGCTCCTACTCACACTCTCCATCTCTGCAAGATTCGAAGGGGAATGATTCAGGTTTCTCTTGACACAGCTACTAGAAGACAGACGGGTTGCTCACGTCACATCTACATCGTCAAGCTCTGTTTGAGTCAGTTTGAGTCTGCGCGTCAGGAACGGAAGTCCTAAAAATTCGCTAAAAATGGGCTTCACTTGTTTCAATTGAGTTCCAATGAGATGGCTCAGTCCACTTCTTACACTGTCTATGGTGTGCTGCTACATTTGAAATGGAGAAGCGCGCGCACCTTCACGTATGGCCTTCACAGAGCGATCAGCGAACCGAAACCGGATTAACATTTTCATGGATTAATAACTTAAATTCTGCTCTGTAACGTTATCTCATACAAAGCTATTATATACTGCCAGAGAGGACTGCGACACATCGTCATGTGAACTACTTTTGGTACCGGTTTTGACATTTTCTCAATAAATAAATTATTGTGATTATACGTGTCTGTCTGTTGTTTTTCTTTATAATTGTAGCCTATAGTTTTAAGAAATTGTTAGGTTTAGGGGTAGGGTAGGATTAGTGGCTCAAACTATCTTTTAATGCTATATTGTTAATAAAACTGCCATGTCCATACATAGGTCCATTGCATTTTATCCATTTTATATTCTGTATAAAATGGGTATGTTTAGGTGTGGGAGTAGGGTTAGGGGATCTTACATTTATAAAATGGTAAAAGGGAAATTATACAGATATCTTTATGATATGAAATATTCGTAAATAGTTATGTTTTTTAGCTGAAAAAACGTAATAATGTGACGTTTCAACGTGGCAGATACGTCCATATTATACGTTTCAGCATATATCCAAACATACAAAAAAGATGACGACACAGCTGTTCCACGATTGGCCGGATTCACCGCATGACAACGATCACGTGTGTTTCGTGTTTATTCGACCACCTTTAGTTCCTCTAAAGCTCACAAATCATTTTTTTATAGCAGCAAACACTTTTTTCATGAAGTTGCGGTGTTATATTGTGTCATGTTTGTCAAATTAAAACTGATTAAAAAACATAGACTCCACTTCATTGATAGTAGCTTATGTTGAACTTTATTCTTGTTCAAACAGACACTGTATGAAGCAGTACATAAAGCATTGAATGAAAATGTCTC
Source organism: Scardinius erythrophthalmus (assembly GCF_964197995.2). Classification (NCBI taxonomy): domain Eukaryota; kingdom Metazoa; phylum Chordata; class Actinopteri; order Cypriniformes; family Leuciscidae; genus Scardinius; species Scardinius erythrophthalmus. The sequence goes on along the minus strand of NC_138233.1, from coordinate 12,606,565 downwards.
AGAAACATCTGTGTATTATTTGGCAAATATTGCATTTATTTCACTTCAGCTGTGGCAAAGTATGCAAACACCACGTGAGCGGTCACTACGGGAACCAGAAAGTGTCCGACTTCACGTCTCCGTTTGCAGCTCCTCCCCGCCTGCATGCGGCTACTCTCGCCGATCGGTTACATCCAGCCGCAGCCGATGTCGAACACACCTTTAGTCAAGGGCAAATTTGTTTTGTCATTCCAGGATGATCTCATGTTTGGTTACGTCATAAGAAGGTCCATTTTGTGTTTTACCATTTAGCCTGAAGCACGAGTGAGTCACCAATCATTTTATTACTTGACTGTGAAGTCCATTTAGGCAGAGGTGGACAGTAACAAAGTACATTTACTTGAGTACTGTACTTAAGTACACTTTTTGAGTATCTGTACTTTACTTGAGGATGATTTTTTCTGGAAACTTTTTACTTTAACTTCACTACATTTGAAAGACAAATATCGTACTTTTTACTCCACTACAATACTGTCAAGGTCCTTGAGTAGAAAGTAACATCATTCAGTGGATGATTTTGGTTGCAGGGGTTGCATTTTGGTTGGAAATGAAAGTCGGGTTGATGTCAGAACCCTGCATCTGATTGACATCAGAACCCGACGTCAGATTGACGTTGGATATTGATTGAAAATAAAAGTCGGGTTGATGTCAGAACCCGACTGATGTTGGTTTCTGACATCAACCCGATTTTCATTTTCAACCACAATACAATGTCTGTCCAATGTTTGAGATCAACGTCAATCTGACATTGGATTCTGACATAAACCTGATTTTCATTTTCAACGTTGGGTTTAGTTTTCTAAATGCGCATTTTGTCACTTTTTTGAAGCACACTAGCTTATAGATAACAGTAAGGCTAACATATTCATACTAAAAGCCAAAAAACTGCCCACTACTGGAACTGTGTTCTAGAAATAAATTTGATATTGACATGAGGGTAGGTATGCAGGCATAGATTCAGAGGCATACGGTACTTTAGGTATTACATACAGCAATGCAAAAATAATAAAACAATGCATTGACATTTACTTTTTACTTTTGATACTTAAGTATTTTTAAAAACGAGTACTTCTGTACTTTTACTTAAGTAAAAATAGGTCTTTACAACTTTTACTTGTAACGGAGTAATATTTGACCAGTAGTATCTGTAGGCTACTTTCACTCAAGTAAGGAAGTTGTGTACTTCGTCCACCTCTGCATTAGGTAGATACAATTCTAACATGACATGAAATATAAACATAAAAAGTAATATATATATATTTTAGGGTTAGTAAGATTCACAAAAAACTAACACAGAAATTTACAAAAATACAGAAAAAAATCATATTTATTTATAATAATAAATAACAATTAGGCTACAATTAAAATTTTCGATTTTAATATATGTTAAAATGTACTTTATTCAGACATGTGAAGGCAAAGCTGAATTTTCAGCATCATTACTTCAGTGTCACATGATATTTCAGAAATCATTCTAATATGCTGATTTGTTGCACAAAAAATCTTACTGACCCCAAATATTTGAACGATAGTGTATTTCATATTTCTTTTTAAGAGTATATGATGATGATGATGTATATGAGATATGATATCATCGCCTCCCTCTGTCTCTTCATCAACCAATCACTGTACCTGATTTGTGGATTCAAATATTGACACATGATGAAGAATTATAATGGTTAGAATATCTGCCATTTGTCATACAGACCATGACCTTGCTGTCAGTTGTGGTGAATGGCTTTGTCATCATTACCACCGAAAAATATATATGTGCCTCAGTCACAATAAGAATTATATCTAAAGCTTGAAATGTGAAATTTAAATGAACCGATTCAAATCTAAATTAATTATGTTATCCATATGAAACCACCAAGAGGTACAGAGGTATCTGCTCAAACGTAGATGTTTATAATGTGCTGCGCTGAGAAAAAGAATGCATAAGAAAGAGTGAAAATCTTGCTCTTCTTGATAAATTAAAATGTAAAAATGGATTAAAATATTCCTTTTTTTGTATAAAAAATTGTATAACTACTAACTATAAGTAACTTTGCAACTACGTGTCAACTTGCAGTCATTGGAGTATTAGTGGATTGTCTGCGAATATCTTATAACTCTTATAACTCTTTATTTTGATGGTCCCCCAACAGACATTCTACTGACTATAAGTAACTTTGCAAGTACATGTCAACTTATTCTACTAACCCAAACCCAACCTAACAGTCTACTTGTTAACTACTCTAAGTAAGGGTTAATGCCCGACGAGGTGTCCATTGTCAGGTATTAATGGACGACGGCGAGGCGTGAACCATATATACCTGACAATGAACACCTTGAAGGGCATTAACCCGCTTATACCATGGTCACTCGCCAAGTAACACATTTTTAAAAACATTAGTTTATATTTTAATTAGTTTTACAATCGAAATCTAAAGTTTTTACCAACAATAACTTGGTTTCCCTGGTTACGCCTGACGGTTTACTTAGCATAGATCCGTATATAGATCCGTATACTTTGACTGCCTGTTGCTATGGTTGCTCACAGCTGATGTAGCCAGCGCATTTATTCATTAATTTCGAATGGTAAACAGTCAGTTTCACCAGAACTCCTTTACTAGGTGTCCTCTATCACTTTTTAATGGACACCCTGCAGCCAATCAGAATCGAGTATTCACCCAGACCATGGTATAATGAGAGTTAGTTGACATGTAGTTGCAAATTAATGAAAGTTAGTTGACTGTAGCTATCTGAAAAGTGTAGTAGCATGTCTAATGTGGACTATCGAAATAAAGTGAAACCCAGTATGCAAAAAGAAATGAACTGAATTTCTGTCATGACAACTCTTTGAGTGTTTGGATATGTTTTGTCTTTGTACGTGACTTGCTGCCAATACCTACACGACACGCTGCTGTGAGCAAGAAAGAAATGCTGCTGCTGTACAATATAGCATACATGAATTACCCCCTATCAAATCTATACAGGTGGAGCTGGGGAAGGTGGGTGGAGGGTTTCTGACAGTGCTCTACAACTGTTACAGCAAATGCTGACCCAGTATTTGAAGGTTGAGCATGTGATCTCATTAGCTACTGATACAGCAGAAACCATTCAGCTGTGCCCTATAGAGAATGATGTGATTGCAAGCAGATTTAGTTAAAGACCTATCAGCCTACGCCATCTAGATTTTCATGACAGAACTTTGTATTCACTCGCTCACCGCTTTCTCTCCCACTGCACTTTGCAAAGTTTTAGCTCGCACATTTTCATTTCACATCCAATGCTTCAACGGTTTGTTGAGTCCACAATAATAACTGACTTCTCCTGATGAGACTTATTACAGCTTAGCACAATACCTGTTCACTTCCACTGCGTATCCAGTCTATCAGCGCTGTGATGCAGCATGTTACTCAAGTGAAGCTCGGCATAAATGATTATGAATTAATAGGCTTTCCTGTTGTTGTTGTTGTTGCTGTTGTTGTTATTATCACACTGTCTGTAGAATCAATCTACAGAAGTCAAGGACAAACAGGCAAGGAAAAGCACCTATAGAGAAAAACATTGATTTTCTACAAGGGTGGACTGCACGCTCATCAGACTTTATAAATTTCACAGTGCCTATGTTCTGTAACTAATGAATCACATCATATGATGTGGCACTCGCTTTGGGAGAACAATACAGATGGGGAGGGAAGAGTTGTTTTCACAAGCTCTATCAGCTGGTGAGTTTCAACGATGATTGGGGCGAGAGTTAGAGAGATGAGTCAGTTGTAAGAGAGATTAATGTAAATACTTTTTCTGGCATCCATTAGTTATTTTTTTGACCTATCTGATCAGGCTTATGTGGCCATCTGCAACACACTTTGCGACTACGAGAGTGTCTCTGATGAATTAGAGAATGCCTTATGCCATGTTTTAAAGGTCATGTCTTTGTGTTAACAGTGGCGCTGGCAATATAATAGGCAGTCGCCTCGGGTGGTGGCTTCCTCTTGTATGGCACCCACTTTTCTCTCACTCATGCGTACCAGTTTCACAGCACTGTACTCGCATGTCCGCCCACTTACATCTCTCAATGAAAATGAATTGTGACCTAGTGGGAACACAATTGTAACCACATTTTCCCCCCATGCAGTTCCTGTACCTCTCACTTAAGGCACTATCTGTCAGAAACAGAATAGGGTTAGCCATCTTCCCATGAAAAAGTAAAGACCAAATTAATCAAATCACAAAATAAAATGTGCCCCAGCTAATATGCGAGCACTGATATACATCTGTTTTATTTATTTAAAAAAAAAAGATATATAACAATGTTATAGATTTAGTCGACTTGTGTACTATACATTATCTCAAATGGTTCCAAAAATGTTTAAATTCAGAGAAATCAGCTGTTTTAACCAGTGTAACGTACAATGTCATTGGGTCGCCTGTCAATGACATCATATCAGTGTTACTCTCGATTTATGGTTTTACTTCCGTAGACACCATGGAAACACCAAAGATGCTTTATATAATATGCGTTTTATTAGACAGGTGAGCAACTGTTTGGATACCTTTATTGACCGAAAATGAATCATTGTTAAATAGCTCAACAAGGTTAGTCTTGTTTGAATCTCTTTTTTTTTTTTTTTTTACCACGAGTAACATGTTTGTACCCGAAAAGTAAAGCAGACAACACTGCTTTGTCAAGTGGCTAACATAGTATAATCAGAAAGAGCTTTTTTGTGGTAACAGTAATACAGCATTTTCTCCACCATAAAATGTTTTAAAATGAATTGTATGCCATTTAGCAACACATGTCATCCAGCTTTTATATTCTAATCTCTTGAAGTTATTATTGAAGTGTACAACAAGTGTCACATACCATCCACCGAGCTAACGCAAAGAGTAACGTTATAACATAACGGTTTCACTTTATTTGAGGGTCCCTTTAACACATTCTGTTGACTATAAGTAACGTTGCACCTACATGTCAAACTTTAATTAGTGTTAGTAGAGGATTAGTAGACTGGTAGGGTTAGGGTTAGAATAAGTTGACATGTAGTTGTATGGTTAATTATAGTCAGTAAAATGTCTGTTAGTGGACCATCACAATAAAGAGTTAGCCAATATTAAGCAGACAGTTAACTAATACTCTAATGAGAGTTAGTTGACATGTAGTTATGCAAAGTTACTTACAGTCAACAGACTGTTCAAAAGGGACCATCAAAATAAAGTGTTACCAACATTACTTTCAACACGTTTTTATTTTTTTAATGTATTTTTTTAACCTTACATCAGATTTCACTTGTGTGTGTCTGTGTGTCATGTAGTAGTGTGTCAGGGTCACTACTGCCCTTGTAAGCTGAAACAAAACTGTCATCATTTCTAAAAGTTAATATTTTCACCCCCATCATCTTCAAAACCTTCCTTTAACCAGTAAGACAACAAAACACCATCTATAATCCAAATAGATGCATCTGTAATACACATCAGCTAAGAATGAGGAAGAGGCAAACTTGAAGAATGAGACCATCAGTGTTTACCGTTAAGCTCCTGATTGGTTCAAGCACTTGTTGCCTGGTAACCAAAACCCCCTTTTGAAAGATATTCTATCCTGACTGAAATATCACCAAGACACACTTGCCAATGTCTGACAAACATGCAATTTAGAAAACAGGGGAGAAAAAAACATGTCTTGAGAAAAATGACATGAGAAAAGCTAACATAGACGTCTATCATTGCTGAGTCTATTAAGCATTCAGATGTTTAAGAGTAACACAATAACTCCATAACTGATGCCATTAAAGGGTATACGATAGCTAATGAACTTTATGTTAACGACAGAGACATATCTACTCATTTGCCCGTGTAGTCTATCATGTCTAGGGATAGGATACATTGACATAACTACAGGAAAAGAATGAGCGATGAGAGATGCATCACATTAAAACTAAATCATGAAGTCTCAGAAAGGAGACATTAATATATATTTAAAACAATAACCAACTTCAATAAATCCCTTTGAACTGTTTCATTGAAAATGCATAAGAAAACTATGTGCTGCCAACCATTTGAATTGAACCACGTTTGAATTCACTAAGTGGACCCACTACAAACAGAAACAAGAATATATTTTGACGACTGCTAAATAATGAAGACTAAGAGCGCATGATTCACATTTTAAATAAACAATTGCCCCTGGGAAACTGAAAATGCTTGATTTAAAGACACTTGATTTCTTCAATAAACAATATGGCACTTTTTGTAAAACACAGAGAAATTATTTATTCCTGGCCAAATGAAAGACATTTCAAAGCAAGACAATTTCAAGACTTAATTGCAAAGCTAAAGAATAATAGTAATGACCGCACTGGAGAGAGAGACTGTACAAATGAAATGAATCAGAAACTGTTTCAGAATCAAAATCAATTCTTTGCTGGTTTCATAACAAGAAACCAATGAGCCCCTTTATGCTAAAAATACAAGTTATTTAACAAAAAATTAGAGCAGAGTCTTTTTGTCAGGGTCATTGTGAATTTGCATGCTTGGTTGGGGGAAAGAAGTTGTTATACTTTGATTTATTTTCAGTTTAGGGCACTGCTCTATGCATTAATCGTCAGTGGCAGGAAGAGAGGAGACTGCATTATTGTTTTTAAGCGGCTCGTTAAAATAAGGCCTCCAGCATTCCGGTTGTAAGCTTTAAGCAACCTTAGATCTACTAGTATTGCATACAAGAAAATAAGGCAAGAAAATTCACTGTTGCACTATTAATTTAGTCGCTTAACAGATAGCATTTGTGGGCAGGTTTACAGCACAGAACAAAAACACACTTCAAAAAATCCTGAAAAATGTGTTACCCAAAATTGAGTATTGTTAAAACTAAGCTATATTGTAGCAAGAAGAAGAATAAATAAATAAATAAATAAATAAATAAATAGAAAATATCATCAATGTTACAAACAAATCAAAAGCTGAACTGAAAAACTCCATGAAAAATCCATATTAACATAACATTTATTTGAATATCCAAGGCTATAAAACTCAAAATTGCAAATGGATTTACAGAAGGTCACCTTTTATGTTTACTTATATGAGACTATGCAGAGCATGTTTGAAGGAAAATGTTAATCTTATAATCTTATGTGAAATGTCACCAACTAGAAAATGCTATGTACTACATTGCAAGGCCAATGAAAAAGGATTTAAATATGGGGAAGATTGTTTAAATTTTTAAATTTAACATTATGATACATAATCTTGTGCTCTGAAATATGGCATTGGCAGTTTCGCCAAGGCACTCACATTTTCCATTATGTGCTTGATCACCCTTTATTTTACTATCTGTGCTAATGCTGTGCTTATGATACTGTGTAATTCAGTTAAAGGGATAGTAGTTGACCCAAAAAATCTATCATTATTTACACACCCTCATGTTGTTCCAAACCTGTATGAATTTCTTTCTTCTGCTGAAGAAACAACAACAACTATATCCACAGGAATACTGTGACGTGTTCGTTCCCGGAAGAAAACTCAAGACTACATTGGAGACGCACCACAACTATAACGATAATGACTCAGAGAAACTATATTGTTGGGATCACTTTTTTTCCAGCTGATGAATGATAAAAACATTGACAGCCAATCAGAATGCATCCTGTTTTAAAGAGCTCGAGTATTTAAGGCGACAGAAGACCAAATGCATCTATATAGTTGTCTGTCTAGGTTAGAATGAGACGCTGCAAAAAAAAATGTGGGCACAATGGTCATGCAGTGGAATGGAAAAGAGCGTTCTAAGAGATTAGAAAACTCTTTGCAGAACAGTCGAAAGTCATGCACGTCTTTCAAAATAAAAGTCCTGCATCAGAAAAAAAACATTTAGTATTACGTTTTTTGTTGTTGTTGTGTCGTTGACACACACCGAGACCTACTCAAAATGGTCTTGCGATTTACCGATAACAAAGAAACCATAACAAGTGATTTCCCACAAAACTGATAGTTTTATGTCTGGTCACTTCAAGGTCTTCTAACATAATCATTCCAACTCAATTCAACATTTCATGTCCATTTATTTATTTATTTATTTGGAAAGAAGCCTTCTAGTAAGCGGGATAATGGACAGTGATAATGTGTTGCTATAATGCAGCTGATTGTTAGCCCATACTTAATGCATTTAGAAAAACCAGACAGAATAAGTAGGCTTGTCTAAAAGGAAAACAAAAGCAGGATATAGCTCAAAGTGCACACAAGGTAACCTAAGGCAGAGTGATGGCAAATCCCCGCTTGGTACATCTGTGTTGGGAGTGCATGTAAACTGACAACTCAAAGTGGTGTAGTATTATTTAAATATTGAGTCACCTCCAGTAGTGCCTTGAACATAATCCATTTTGAAGGCTGAGCGACAGTTACAGGTGCCTGATAATGCAGTATATTACAGCTGAATGATCAAAGCAGAGGAAGAGGAAGCCAGCCCATCAGACACTCCACATCTAGCTACTGATTAGAGCAAAAGAAAACACAGCATCACAGAAAATACATGCAGGGTATTCATATCAAAACTGAGCAGATCAAATGACTATTTAGAACAATGCTCTTCAACTCGAGGCCTGCAGGGCATTTTATAAGGTGCCACTGAACTTGCATGTGCACATATATCCTTTTTAGAGCCTGAACATCATCAATCATTCTTCCTTTGACAATGAATGTATTTAAGAATTTTACTGACTACATCTGTGTCCAACTTCCGTTTTAGCGGTAGCTCGCTTTGTGCGTCGCTGTCGAAAGAGTATAATCAGCTGATGAAGTGGATTTACTTATTATTGAGTTAACAAAATCTAGCATGTGCATTGTAATCTTTGAAGCGGATGTCATAACAAATGTCAGTAGACTGGAAAGATTCTGAGTGGCTCATTCATAAATCTGCAATGAGCGCAGCGCTGAAAAGGGGCGGGGCCACACAAGGTCTATAAAAGTATTATGTAAAATGGACAGTTCTACATTACATGGAAATGTATTCATATTAAATCCTTTACACATTCTTCCTCTATTCTCCTAATTTAAAAATAACAATAGAGTTATTGTAACGGAGTCACCAGATCAGCACGCTCCGCCCACTCGTTCACGCTCTCCAGATTCCCTGCACCAACACCTCGTCATGATTCACTGCACCTGCACATCATCATCAGCGCACACTATCTAGACTCTCTTCTCCTTCATTCCCTTGTCTGGTCTCGTCCCTACGAACGCATACAGACTCTATCCTGATACCTACCTGTACTTACCTGCTTCAAGGATTCCTTCCCCGAACTCCGTCTTCTGTCATCCGTCTTCAGTCATCCATCTTCAGCCACCTGTCATCTGCCTACAGCCTGCCGCTCTCTCTCCGTTCATCTACAAGACACAGACCCGTATCATCATCCAGCTAAGTCCTTCATCCATTCTGTCTCTCTGCCACAAGCTCACCTGTCTGCATAACTGTTCGGATCTGTGCCACTGCTCAGTACAACTGTTTGCGTATCACTTACTTGTCTGCTTCCCTCTGTATCGTGACAGTTATATTACAAAAACGCTAAATAACCAGCTTGTATTACTTATTTAAAAAAACAGAATCAAAAACGTCTTTGATTTTAGATTTAAATGGTATTTTAGCACATATCAAAGCAGTGTATCAAACACTTAAGACATAAATAAATTCACATTTCTCATGTTTAAACGTCATTTACCACTTTATTTTAGGGCTTAATTTTCACTATTAACTAGTTGCTTATATGTATATTACTAGGATATTAGCTGTTTATTATTACTTATAAAGCACATATCAGTGCCTTATTCTGCATGACCATATTCTACATCCCTTAATCCTACCCGATACCTAAACTTAAACGCTACAAAAACTAAGTTACTAACTATTAATAAGCAGTAAATTAGGAGTTTATTGAGGACAAAGTTGAAGTTAATAGAATATGTGAACAAGATGACAAATAAGGAATTTGAACAAAATAACTGAATACTTTGAAGGTTTCAGAGCATGTATTTGAGTACTAAAGTTTCCGCAATAAAGAGGAACAAACAAGCATTGCACATTTCTCTTATTCGTAAGTGTTTTGTTTGTCGGTGGGAAAGTGAGAAAAAAGCAAGAAAGATGCAAGGAGGCATAAATAAGATTTTAGCACCAATCAAATTCTCAGTGCCAAGCTGGAACTCAAAAGAAAATAGCTGAATAGTCTGATTTACTGCATATTTGGGGGTTTCTGGTTCAGTCTAGTCAGGAACAACCTCTTCGGTCCAATGCAGGTATAATAACAAGTCTGCGGTAAGCCAGAGACTGGACACATCATTTAGCGGTTGGGTGAGTCATGGTAACCATGGTATCCAACATGTCCCATCGTCAGAGAGGAAGACATATGACCGCATGCCATAGAGAGCCCCATACCACAAGAGAGAGTTCAGACTGATGTAAGTCATGCATTTCATGTCATACTCCAATTTCTGTAATTGCTTGACTTACAAGCAGAGAGGGTAACTATAGGGCATGTGTTAAACTGGTATTTAAAGGTCAGATGTTCTAACCTTAAGCTTTAAGTGTTAAACTGATCTAAGACATTCGGCACATTTACTATCCTGAGCAATGACTTTTGAGTCATCTGCATAAATATCAATGATGGTGGGCATTGTATTGCTTATTGGACATACCATTCAGCTTTCAGTGCAATTCAGCTTTAGCTCACTGTCACTTTAGGAGACACTTTATTTGCTTTCTTTTCTTGCTATGCTACTGGGGAAAAATGACAATAAGCTGACTAGCAAAGGGTGAGTCAACAAAACAATTCAATATTTCCCAGGCCAACTTCATTCAGAATGTATGGGGAATTAAAGTTTGATTATATGTCTACTTTTTCATATAGATTCTGGTCAGTTTATCACCTCGCAAGATTTCAAAATCAGATGCAAAGTGCAATTATACTTTAATGAGTTAATATTGACGTAAAAATGTAGTCGGGCCGTTTCAATAATAATTTTGACTTCAATAAGACCAGTTAATTTAGATATTAGCACACTAGTGTATCAAACGTTTTTACAGAGTATCAAAGCTTAGGGTATAATAATTATTCCTCATGTTTAAACATTGCATATTAATGAATTTAAATAGGATAATTGGGTACTTTGAAGGTTTAACGGACTATATTTGAGTACTAAAGTGGCTGAAAATGCGACAGAGAAGAAAAAACAAGCATTCTCACAGCACACCATTAGGAAGCCTGTCATTTTTATGTATAAATGTTTTGTTTGTCAGTGGGAAGGTGTGAAAAAGAAAGCAAGAAAGAAACAGAGAGGGATAAATAAAGGACATAATGGAGACTCATTCACTGCAGCCCAGACATGGTGTCTGAGGGGAGTCAGGGAGGAGAGCTGAGGGGTTGCCGCTGTAATTACATGACGCTCTGCGAATGGGGGGGAATTTCACCTCTCCAATCATCTGCTATTATCCTGCATTCCTGTAGGCCTGAATGGCCATGCCTAGCTCCCATTGTGGCACCTGTCTCTTCTCCATCACCCCTGCATTACCCACCATCACTGCACCGCATGGAGGAACGCCCCACTGGCATTGTTCCTCCAGTGTTCTCATTTCAATTGTAATGTGAGATCTAGGGGTCAGTGATTGAGCTTTATCATTACAGGATAAGAATATTACAGGTAGATTTGATGGGCGTACCGCAACTTTGAATAAACCTCACCCTTAAAATCCTGCAGTGACAGCCTCTGAAACAATCCTCTGCCAGATAATTAGGTTTATGGGCTAGAGCCGTGTTTGTTATTCTAAGAAAGTTTTCATAAGCCTCAGGCTGTATTACTGAGTGAAGGGAATAGATAATGGAAAGAATAAAAAATGATAATTATTTTCTAGCCCTTATGCCATTATAAACCTGTATGCTGTTATATTTTTCAGTTTTGAAAAAACTTGACACTGCTCTTTTCCACACAACATGGTGAACAACCAAAAAGGCTAACACTTTATTTCGATAGTCCACTTTAGAAATTCTACTAATTATAAGTAACTTTGTAACTATATGTCAACAAACTCTCATTAAAGTATTAGTTGACTGTATGCTTAATCTCTGCTAACACTGAATGTTGATGCTCCCCCAACAGACTATAAGCAATAAATTACTTATTCTAACCCGAACCCTAACACCTAACCATAACCTAACAGTCTACTGACAGTCTACTATAGTCTACTAATACTCTAATGTGAGTTAGTTGACATGTAGTTGCAAAGTTGCTTAGTTAGTAGAATGTCTAAAGTGGACTATCGGAAAAAAAGTGGAACCCAACAAGGATACATACAGTAAGTATTTTTTAAAGTAATAAATTGTCACCACATCTCAAATTACGTATTTAATTACATTATGTGATGGAAATAAAAAATTGTATGTTTTTGAAATAAAAGAGCCATCTCCTCACAGTACATTCCTCACATTTTATATAACCCAGGTTTTCTATAGATAACTAAAACTTGCTTGAAATAATTGTTAATTGAAATAAAATAAAATGTAAAATATAGACTAAAAAAAAGTTAAAATTAAATTAAAATAATTCTAAATATTAATAAAACTACAATAGTGTCTCAATAAAATAACACATACAAATTAAAATTATTTTAAAAAATCTCAACTTTTTTTTTTTTTTTTTTACAAAATTGGTTTAACTGGAAATGACCCAAAAGCATGCACTGTATAGCATACTAAATACTGTATACAGTTGTATATATATTTATATTACATTTTCAGAACAAGTACACTTACTTCTGAAAAAAAAAACCTTAATGAGAGGACATTTTGACAGAAATGACTCTACAAGATGTGTATAAACCATTTTCACACAAAATATATTACAATGCTTTTTGTATATTTCAGTCTTTCTTTAGATTATTGTAGTTTTAAATAATTCATATTTTTATGATGAACTTTAATATTTTAAGAGTGAAAGTCTGGGTCTGGAACAAAGGTAAAACAATAAAGTCTTTATGGCTTTGTCAGCCTAAAAGGTTTCCAAGATATGACCTTCATTTAAAAAGTAAAGTAAAGTAAAGTAAAAACAAAATATGTGTTCTTTTTCATAAAGATCTATTCCTGGGATATGTGGCCCAAGTTGAAACAACATTCCCAAATGACTTGTAGGCTATATTGCAAGTAGAAAATAGAGTTTGAGAGATGTCGTCACTATGACAAAGATCCTTTTAAATGTCTGTTCCACAGAAAAAAAAATTACAACAGGAACATTTGGAACAGCACTTTTAAATAACTGCCATTTAATCTTTAGATGAAAATGCTGTTAAAGGGTTTACTGCTGTATCAATTTGACTGTGTCCGGGCTGTTAATCATAATTGTCTCACAGAGGGATTCAATACTGCCGTGGACTTGGTGTAGCTGGGTTGTGTGATAGTCATGTGAGCCGCTGGAAGGTAAAACCCCCGGGACACCTCCTGCTGAACAAGTCTCAATACCCGACCTCGCAGAAACAATAAAATATCCAATGTGACAACAACTGTTCCCAAGTGTATTTCATTTCCTTGCTTTCTCTCTTTATTGGTCCTTTGTAAAGTAAGTTTGTGACTGCTCGAAACGAACAATCAAAAGTATATTGCCTGTTTCCCCAGATAATTTATTGAATGTGTGTGTTGTCGGAAGGTTATGTCTGTTCAAAGAAAAGGGATCTAGTTGAGTTGAATGGAGACACTGTAAGAGTGATGGAGATGAAAAGTAAGAAGCAAACATCAAATTATCATATAATCACACTTCAATGAAATGTGAACTACGTGACTGCACTATAAACTGCTATTCATCAACAGACACCAGCTTTGTATTTCAGACACCGCGTCTGCAGGCGTCTCTCTGAAATGGTGGCCATAAAGGCTCATGAAGGATGCTTTAAGAAGAACAGGCTATGCATAATAAAACTCAAGAACAGTTTCAAGCACCTCTCTGGAGATCCAAGTCACTAAATAATTAAGCAAGCTCTTGGAAGTTCTGCGTTAATATTGCGCAATAAATGAATTTGAGGATGCTGGGAGGTGACGAGACAGATGCAGGGCTGAAGCTGGGAGCATCTCCTGGATCCATCAAAACTCTGCAATTAGAAATGAGTTACAGCGGTTTCAGTATGCAACAGCCTTAGCAGCACAGATGGAGTTGTGAAAATCCAGTACTTTATGTAGCGCACTCAGATTTATTTGATTGTTTTGGTATCAGTATGCATCTTTAAATATGTTAACACATTATTTCTTGAAATCAGAGTTATTATAACACACGATAATGCCAACAGAGCTCTATCTCTAATAGTCCTCTGAACAGCAATAAAAATAGAGTGGGTGCATAAATTCAGTTTCAATTTGATGTACATTTGTCTGTTTGATTCATTGCCACAGAGAACATAAACACTAGAGCCCCAGCTGTCTGTTTTTGTTTTAAACACTGGTTTGATAATTGGAGCCTCCCACACCAATTAAAATGGTTTTCATTTTCAGCCAAGTCAATTTCACTATTTTAAGCTTGTCATTCTCAATATTGTTGTAAATAGTGACAAACTAACAAGCTTAACAAGTCTATGAATATGAACACATGAACTAATGCTAAGTGGGGTGGCAGGTATTTAAAGGTACACTAATTAATTGGTAACACTTTACAATACGGTTCATTAGTTTACATTAGTTATTGTAACTAACATGAACTAACAATGAGCAATACATTTGGTACTGTATTATTTTATCTTTGTTAACATTAGTTAATAAAAAAAAGTAGCCGTTCATTGTTTGTTCATGTTAGTTCACAGTGCATTAACTAATGTTAACAAATACAACCTTTGTTTTTAATAACGTATTAGTAAATGTTGAAATTAACTTACGTGTCAGACACAATATTCAGAGTTCTATTTTTGCTCTGCCAATGAAAATAATTCCAAACAAAGCCAAAGGTGATCAACTCTTCCACGCTTCCAACTATAATTCCACTCAGGCAATCACAGCGCACAATTCCACGCATTGTAAACAGTAATGGCGGCGCTTTGAATACAGCCGGCATCCTAGTTTTCATTATCATCTTTGACAGCCGGCATCCTAGTTTTCATTATCATCTTTGTACTTTTTGATAAACAAACCAAAACGTGAATAATTTTGACGGCATTCAAAAAAAGTGTCATGAATTTATTGCATTTTGGGGGGAAAATAATACATTTTTATAATAAATCTTTGAAAATCAAAATCTGGATTTGAATTTTTTATGTTATTATAACCTAAAGATGCTATGTGAAAGTTTGAAACAGAAAATAGTGGTTTTCATCTTGCCACTTTCTTGGTAAAGAAAACACATTTTTACTCAAATTAATCAAAATGGATTTATCGCGTTTTGGAACCAAACTCTTCAATTTATCCCTCACCTTCTCTCCTGAACACGGTGGGAAAAAGAAAAAACACTTGATTGATCGGCTCTTAGGACCGTGTTCACTCAGTGTGACTATTCAAACTAAGCGTAGCACATTACAACTTTCGGTTTAAAGAGAACAAGCTCTAATCTCCATGTTTCTATGAGCTCTGCATTCAGTCTTTCTGTCAGCCTGTCCCTCTCCATTCAGCTCAGAGGGGGACGATTGGTCGAAATTGTAAGGCTAAATAAAAGCCATGTTTGGGCTTTGCAGGGGCGCTTTCGGAGGCAAAACACTATTTGAAGCTGGCATTTCTGTCAAGCACAACAGGGATTAGGTTTTAGGGAGTGAGCTGATCCGACCACCAGGAGAGGAGAGCGAAGCTGCCTGTGTTTAGAGAGGCTGATTTGAGCTACAGAAGCTGATATGGAACAGTAGTCACAGACTCTTAAATGCAAGACGTGGAAACCGAAGGGGGGCACCGTCAGTATAGTAACTAGCAGAAATGTTACACAACTACAGCAGGCAGGAAATGGGCAGAAGATCATAGCAGGAATTTTCTTATTGAATGCTGGAATAATATTCTACACCTGTTAATGAGATAGATCCATGTGACGATTTGCATAGAGGAAGAGCGTGATTCATTTAACTCCTTATGGTTATCTGATGGGACCTGTGATGGGTTCGAACTGGATTTATTGCACGGTTGAATTGAGGTTGTGATAGAAGCTCTTGCAGGCAGTAAGTCACTCAGGCAAGCGGTAGTTTTGTACTTTGTAATTTCTACATTTCATGGACTTCACTTGCCTCTATAATCAAAGACATGGGTGAACAGAATATTCACACTGTGTTGCTGCTTTCACAAAGTGTGTGACGTCAGTTTTGACACATGTATGTTTCATTCGTCAGAGTCTTGTTCAAGAGCATTGATCTTGACCCTGTATAGAACAGTTTCTCAATGCATATAACTTGACTAAGTATTTAATCTTTTTAGACATGCATCCAAATTCTCAAGCATTTCATTTGTTCAGTTTTCAAAATAAAGTAGTTATACAAAGGAAATTTCACAATCATTACAAACATGAATGATGTCAATACAAACAGTCGACACTCTGTTGCCCCAATCATTTTTAATAGTACTTTTACTAAAAACGTGGCATTTAGAGCCACATTTTCTTTATCAGACATGAAAAATACTGAGACCTTGGAGCCAACCATGTAGGCATTCTTCTTTTATTTTTTTCTGGACATGAATGACCATTCACCCCAAAAGTACCATGGTATTACCTTGTTTGTTGTTTTTGTGGTTGGCCATGTACCATGCTGCTAACATGGTATTGACATGTTTGGACATCTACCATGGTATTCTGGTATAAAAGTACCAAAGTATTACCATCAGTGTACCATAGTACAGCCACAATGCTTTTTTTAATGCCAATGTATATGAATGTGGTAAACATTCAGTATGGTATTAATCAAAGTACCATAATATTACCTTCTCATACCATCATAGTACTGGGTAAAAGTGAGGGTAAACTAATAGATTTGATAGGAGATACTTAAGTAAGCATTTCACGCAAATTCATGTTGGCTTCCCACTGCCACAGTGTTTACTTTTCGCTTCCATGGACATCTAGAGCTGCTCGATCTTTGAGCTTCCTCAAAGCCTCCGACCAGATCTGGTCCTAAAAATGCTTCTTGAACAAAAGACATGACAAACACCCAGCCTGAACTCTGTCTCACCCCCCTCCACTCTTCCTTTCACTGGTACACCTTGAGTGTAGAGAGAGAGATGTATAATAGGTGCAAAAGTGAATAGCTCTTTGACCCCCCGTGCCGCTGACAGTCGGTGCGCGTGTCTGTTTGTCTGAGTATGTGTGCGATGAACTACGGCTGCACTCAGACTCTGTCATACAACAAGCCCAC
Source organism: Scardinius erythrophthalmus (assembly GCF_964197995.2). Taxonomy (NCBI): domain Eukaryota; kingdom Metazoa; phylum Chordata; class Actinopteri; order Cypriniformes; family Leuciscidae; genus Scardinius; species Scardinius erythrophthalmus. The sequence goes on along the minus strand of NC_138233.1, from coordinate 12,589,215 downwards.
GCATTCCCTGCCCCTTTGCTGCATTTTAAATAAAGGGCATCTGGAGAGAGCAGTGACCTGTCAAAACCTCCACAAAGCCACACGTGGATGCGACAAACTGCACAAGGCAACACTGCCCCCGCCAGGAGTCAGAATGCACTGAGTCTGCGAGTAATCCTGAAATCTTTCAATAAAAAAAAATTCTGTTTTGCTGCAGGCAGTAGATTATCAGCTCTATGCTATGAAGGCGTACAATCTGTAAGAGGTAGGATAAAAGGATGAGGAGTGTATTAGCTCAGTGTCAGTACACCAATATGTCACAGGAGTGTGTAAAGAGCGTGACTGAATTGTGATCGGCTAGGGAGAGAATGCTGAAAATACAAAGTGCTTGTAATATAATTTCACACAAACTGCAATTGAACACCATGGGAGCATTCCGATCTTAATTTTGGTCTACTGAACTGTATAATAACAGTTAACAGAATAATATTACAAGTTTAAATATTTTCTTTTCCATAGGGAAGGTTAACGACCAGGCGGCACACACTAGAATGTCCCCCAGACCAGCTGTTTGGCTCAAATTGCGAGTTAGAAAAGTTAGAGTTAGAGAAGAGTATTCCTCTGACTCCCATTAAGGGACACTCAGCCTGAATATACACTATATCAACCTAGTGGTTTAAAGTAACCTGTGGGCAGAGCCCTTTTGGATAATAAATCACATTCTGGGCAGACGCCCAACCAAATATACGCCAACTAGCAACTGAGCCATTTTGAGCAAACAGGCAGGATTACCTGAAATCTTTCTTCAGATAGAAGTCTAAATGAAGGTTTGGGAGGAGCTTGTTCATTTAAAGGGGGGGGTGAAATGCTATTTCATGCATACTGAGTTTTTTACACTGTTAAAGAGTTGGATTCCCATGCTAAACATGGACAAAGTTTCAAAAATTAAATTGTACGTTTTTTTACGTATTTCTGTTCCAAAAATGCTCCTTCCGGTTTGTCACAAGTTTCGGAAAGTTTTTTTCGAGTATGGGCATGTGTGACGTCAGATGTAGCGGAATTTCCTTATACGGGTCCTAAGGGCACTTCTCCTGAAGGACGCGGGCGCGTGCGCAACTGTAGACCAGAGCGAGAGAGCGAAAGCAGTAAGCCCATCAAAGCGCTATGCTCGGCTTTAGGGAAGTCAATGTCACCAAATAAGTGTGTTTTTGGTTGCCAGGGCAAGACAACCCTGCACAGATTCCCAAAGAACCCAGCGTTAAGGGACCAGTGGATGGAGTTTGTTTTTTCAGAACATCAACGGAGGTTGTGCAAGACTGTTTGTTCCCTGCATTTCGACGATGATTGTTTTATAAACAAAGCCCAGATCGACGGATTTGCAGATCGTCTAATGCTTAAGGATCGAGCAGTCACAATGATAAAGGTTCGCGGTCGTGGAACCGGGCGGTGAGTAAAACTGCTTCAAATGTCTCTGTGTGTTGTTAGCTCGGCGCGTTAGCACACAGCTTTAGCTCCGCCCACATGGCCCGCCTTCAGCCGCTCGTTTTTTTCTGGAAAGACTCGGTACAGTCTATCTTTCTTTTATAAATATAATAAAATTAAAGACTTTTTGGACATATGAAGGATGCAATACTACTCTATAGGTACTCAAGATTAACAGGAGATTGAGTGAAAATGAGCATTTCACCCCCCCTTTAATTCTGTTAATCACGGATTAGATGTAAAAATAGTTTTATTTTGTCTTACCATCAATTTATGCAGGACATTTTTTAACATCTATACTCCCATCCCCTTGCCACTCTCCCCATCCTCCTTTACTTCCTGCTTTCCCTTCCCAGTCTTTTGACAGCTTGGTCTTTGATGCTGCAGCACCACATGGATTCCCATGCCTCGGTTTCCCCGGAACAGTTAGACAGACTGCTGTGAGAGACAGAGACAAGTGGAGAGAGAAAGCTAGAAAGGAGTAGAACGGAAAAAGTAGAAACGATGCCAAACTGCAAGTTGACCAAATCCAAATCTTGTAATTTCTGTACTGCTTGTAGATCTTTAATATCGGCGATATAAATAGAGATCAAGACTTTTTTTTTAGTTGGCTACACAGTGACACAGACTAATTATACTGATTCTATCAAGCATCTGAGGAATAGATGGTGATTTTGAATGACCACTATAAATCTTTTGTCATATTTCCTGAGGCAATCAAGACAAGAAACTGAAAATGCCTTAAAATGAATTAATGTGATGTGAATTTGCATTAGAATCAAAAGCATTAGATAGTATCTGCTTTGGCAATGTAGACTGTCACACATGAATTACAATGAGATCTTGGCAAGCCATGTGTTGCTCAAGCATTAAAGGGATAGTTCAACCAGAAATTATAATACTGTCATTATTTACTCACCTTCATGTTGTTCCAAACCTGCATGCTTCTATTTTTTTCCTGTGGAACACAAAAAGGTGATTTTTAATGATCTTTGCACAACTTTTTCCATATGACAACAGTTCGACACTATGCATAGTTTATTATATTATTTATTAATATTTATTTGTCAACATATGTCATAATTAAGTGCTAATCTGCAAATGAATGAACAGAATGGAGACTATTAAATCAGACTTGCAGCTTAGAATATCATAGTTAATAATGTTTTGACTGTATATTTTTAACACCATTCCCTCAAAATGTTTTCTCTCTGGTATTTTTAGGAGACTCGATATGAACTAAATCAGTCATTTGATTGACAGCTTGTAGCAATGCTTTTTGTGAGATGACAGCTTGAAGAGGAGATGATAGGTGTGCAATCATTACTTATGTCATCAGACTGAGAAACCAAAGTTGTTCTGACACGTAAAAACAAGACATAAAGGCTATGAGACAAACAAGACGACAATCAAAACAACCTCTGATAGCACTGTGATCCAGAACACTCTTGAGGACATGCTTGGAAAGACGCTCCTCCTCATATTTTACCAGCAGACAGAGAAGAAAATGCTCATTATCTAAGATTCTCCAGCCACAGAAGTCTGCAAACCACACAAACAGAACAGACACCGGTTCTGAAGGATTCTGAGCTGTTCAAATCTAAGTTGTAACCTGTATGTGATTCCTGATTCGACCCAAATGAAGCAACTCTTTCTGCTGCATCAACTGCGCTATCCCTCCTCAAACATATTCTGCATAATAATCATGCAACGAGTATCATCAGCAATCAGCGAGGACATCAGAGAGGAGCAGGCTGCTTTCCAGGTTCGAAGCTGCGTAACCCAGTTATTTGCACTCGAGATCAATCACAGAGCAATGCCCAGAGTAGCTAAGATGATGCAAGCTGTACATTTCAATGATTTCCAACAAGCTTCGATAGCATCCACCATGACAGTCCCTAGAAGACTGCAGATCACTGGAAATTTCTATCAAATTAATGCCGTTGGAAATCAACAGCTCTGAGGTCAAATCGGGAGATTCTCAAAATACAATGTTTGTTTGCACTCTATCAGAAGAGCAGACAGACTCGCGATGGATTTATGTCAGCATTCACAGACGTTGCTAACAGGATTCTCCACATCTGACAGGACTAGCGTGCGCACACTCCACCGTCCTGAGTGTGTTCAAATGTGCCAGTCAGCCTGCACATGCAGAAGAGCATCTGAAGGGCAGTGGATAAGGCGACTACACCTCTCTATCTGTGCGAGAGGAAATTGGATGGCAGGGTGTGAGATGAGCCATTTTCCAGCCCAATTGTAAGTCGGCGGCTGCAAGGGCAGTGTGTCAGTGGCAGCAGGTAATCCTGCCTGGCCCTTCCTGCAGCATCAGGCATTATTCAAGGCTCTGGGGGAGCAGTCATTACCACAGTGTTAATGTCTTTCCTCTACTTCCTGGCTGCCAGCACTGAACATTAACATGCTCAGGGGCCAAGAGGCCTGATTGGTTTCCATTTCTTTTTCTCTATCTTTAAGCCTGCAATTTCTTTATTTAATCTTTACTTCGTTCAGTTTACATTTTTCAAGTAGATGTAACAATAGTAGACATTTTTCGTTCAACTTAATGTCGCTCACGCAAAAGCTTTATTTTAAGAGACACAATGAAACCTGCATTTGTTCATTCTTTCCCTGTTTGTTTGAATAGTTACACTTTGTTCAATGGATGAATTTATTTTCTATGCAGCATCATATACATAAAATTGTCATTTTAGTAAATGGCTTTTAAGTGTATGCAATAAATAAAGAGATGAGACTGTATTTTCAATTAGTTCAAATAGTAAAACTGGTGCTACCAATGCCATGGTCATGCTTCAATTCCCAGGGAATGCATGAAGTTCCAACTGAAAAAAAAAATGTAGGCCTATACCTTGAATGCAATGTGTGTTGCTTTGGATAAAAGCATCTGTGAAATGCATAAATGGAAAAACAATAAAATAAAAAAAATCATTAATTTATTGTTGCACTGGAATGAAATAATGCTAAACACAGCATCTGTTTGCCAGCAAATATTAGACACTCAAATTGTATTTTTGTCTTAGCATGATAATGTGTGCCTTTGTTAGAGATTTCTGTTAACGAAGGAGCAAAATCTGTTTTAGCCCTGTAACACTGGGCTAATGTTATCCTGGTAGATGTGAAAACAGCACACATGTTTGTTTACCGTTTTTTAGGCCTGCTGTATATTCACACTGTGAACTTCACCTACAGTCATACATTGTACGAGTCTTACGCAAGACCGCATACTATGCAGCAGGAGCCGAATGTCACACAAGCAGTTGCTCTACACGACAACTGTCATAGCTTAATCTGACATGTCACTCCTGTTCTGTTCAGGCATCTGCTGAGAGAAAAGCCAGACAGGTGGGTCTTAGAAGACAGAGGTCAAATCTGACACAGACAGGCAGTCAAGTGAACACCAGTGATGTCTGAGAGAAGCAGCCCCGTCCTTTTTTTGTCCTTGATCGGTATGGTTCATGCTCAGGTAAAACACAACATAAAACAGGAAATATAAGAAAAGTATTTAGGTAAGAGAAGAATAAATACTATAAAATGTTTTGATGTGAATCAGTGAATCTTGAATAAGCACATTACTTAGCGAAGCTGGTAAAAAGTTTTAACTGTCAGTATTATGCACGGCTAAGTCTGAAAACACAGCCTCACTGCTTCTTAAAAGTGCCATATTCTGCACTTTTGTTTTGAATTGAATTCTATTTTTGCCTCGAGTCCACTAAGAGTGTTGGTGAGTCTTGCAGGAGAGAACACACTTGAAGACACACGAGGGAGAATCACAGGAAAGTACGCTAGAGATCCTACAGGCAAAGAATTGGGGGATCACAGAAATGGGTCCGTATTCCTTGTTCAAGGCCAGACTCTGAGGGAAATGAGGTGTGTGCGAGGTCTGCGCGGAACTGTTTCGTCCCGCTCCCGCTAGGTTCTATTCCACACCCACTCGCTCCTGCTTAAAATTCACTGAACTTCACTCTGTGTTCATCAGCTCTGCTTAGAGTGATTTTATTCCAGAATACTTCATTTTTAACTTACTTAATTTTGTCAATTGCCAAGGAAACATTTCAAATGTTCACATAAGTTTTTAAAAAAATCTAATATGTATATTTTATTTTATTTCAGCTTTATTTCAATTAAAGGGTCACTATATGGATCTTTGAAAATGACCTTTCATGTAGTGTATAACTTACAGTAGCTCTAAGTGAATGAAAACATCCTGCAAAGTTTTAGATCTGAAAGTGCACCGTAATTTTCTTTCAAAAGTAAGAGTCGACTCTGAGTCAGTGAAAGGAATCGATTTTCAAAAGACTCATAAGCCGTTTCGTTGTGACGTCAAGATGAAACATTAGCATATTGCCCGCCCACTTATTGTGCACGCAGACACCAGGGAAAACTTGAACCTCAAACCGGCAGGTGGTTCCTGTGGATATTGGATTAGCATCATGTCGAGAAGATGCTGTGCTCAACAATGTGAAGGTAAAGCCAGTTTTTTTCAATGCCCAAGGACGAGCATGTGAAGAATTTAAGAAGAGGTTAAAATTCATCTTTACCACGGTAGCACAGCAGTATAATTCTAAACTTTTTTTTGCTCAAGCACCAAGCATGCATTTGAAAATCTCACTGCATGCAATTAGATAACACTATGACCAATCACAACAAGCCCCATACGCTTAGCTACCAGCGGAGCTAACTGGTAGATTAGACTCTTGCCGTATCCGGTCGGCAAAACAGCAAAAACATCCTTCTTAATAAGGAATGATTCGAGCTTCGTCTTCTGTTCCTCTTTTAGATAAAAAGTCTAACTCGTTCATTGTAGCAGCTTTGGTTTGTTGATGGACATGCACTTGTTCATGCTGATGGTGAGGACTTACAGTTGCAACATCTCATAATGTACCTCAAGCTAATTAGCGAATCACTGAGAAATGTCCTGCTCGAGTTGTCCTTGCGATGGAGGTTTGGGATAAATAAATAGTTATTTCAATGTTTCATCATCGGACTCGCGCTCGCATTGATGTGGTAAAATTGACGTCATTGTTCGTTACTGTGTTTAGTTTACGGTGTAGGATGCCTTTTTGTTTTTGACGCGCGCACTGTATACGGTAAAGCAATCACAACCGACTGAGCTGTCTGGCCAATCAGAGCAGAGTAGCTCGTGGAAAGGAGGGATTTAGAGAGATTGATTCATTTGATGAGTCGTTTGAGAATCATTGAAAATGTGGTGATGTGCAAATGTATATTATGAGGAAATTAAACTGTTTTTTGACCTTTGATGCATGTAAACCTGTTGTAGGAGACTCCAAAACAACATTAGGAAACTTTAAAATAGCATAATGGGGCACTTTAAGGAAAACAATTGTAATAGTTAACAATAAGTACACTGGCCCCACCCCAAACTTACACCAGTGGTTGATCCAGTGCTGACAGTTTTTGTCTTTGTAATGACAGAGTCTGTATTTTACACTGTTTTGGGAATATTAACATACAACTGTCACTGCATATTAAGATGGAATAGGAGAAAGTATTGTAACATAAAAAATTATGCACTTCAGCTCATTTACCAAACCTTTACATTGACTCTTTAAGACACAAAAATGGCTGACTGCATCACTAATGTTCAATACGCTCTCTCACAGCATTGCTGCAAAGGAGATTTGAAGGAGGACATCAACGGCTGGCTCGACAGATTTGCTTCCAGTTTATCTTAGTCTCAGTTAAGTGGGTGAAATGTATGTCCCGTACACCTCACACAGTCATGTGACGACATCCACATCTCCAGTGTGATAAATTATGCCTGCATTCTTTAATGCCTTCTTGTGTCTTGATTTATTTATTTAATTTACTTCAGGAGGTGAAATGCATGCTCCCTACCTGCACATTCCTCATGGTGAGCTGCATTAGCATAAATCCATTATGCAAGCAAGGTGGTGTGGCTGGGAGTGCATCATAAGAGAGGAGCCCTATTTATCTATTTATAGCATGTACCTGGCATCTGTTCGACCAGCCTGATCGCTGTCTGCCAATTAACTCAGTAGTGAAGTCCGACTGCAGTTGCGGTAGAGTACAGAGGGCATCCTACAAGGTAAAAGTGAGTTCTGAACTGCTTGAAGTGCTAATGACAAGTACCTTCACAGTGATTACTGATGTAGCCTACATACTAATAGCAGATTTCCTCTATACATACAGATATGATAGATCATGGTCACCATCTTTCATGGCATGGGAGAGAGAGCACAGTGAATCTTTATCGGTTTAGGGTGGCATTATAGGGTGAGTAAATTATGACAGAATTAGTAATCTCACATCACTGAAAAAAGTTGATGTTCACTCAGAAATTACTTGAAAATGAAGAGAAATAGCAATAGCAAAAATCTTTCATATTTTCAACAAATATAATGAATCTTGTTGATAAAATTAACAGACACACACCCTCAAGTCAAACAAATATTGGTGCAGGAAATGCTAAACGAATGTGCTGGGGAAACAGCTATGAAAAGAAGGTTTTTGATTAAACCACAAATCTGAGAATCTGAAGCAAATCTCTGGCTAGTCAGCCAGTGAACTGGCAGACAAACCATGGTGGAGGGAAACTAAAATCAGTTTCACTATTGACTCGTAGTTCACATTCATTCGTTATTAAATCGATTGTCACAGTTAATAGGAGGTTGCTAGACACTACTGTTGTCCTTTCCTTCACTGTCCATTTAAAACACTGGTCATTAAACATGGTTAATTATGCAGAAATAATAAATGCTTATTTAAGAGTCAATAACTGATGCTATATTCACTTGTCATGTTTAATTACTGTCATCTAGAAGTTCTTTCATGTATGACACTTATTTTCCCTATAATTCCCTATAATTTTTTATCATAATATTTGCCAAAAATATATATGTATGTATGTATATATGTATATATATATATATATATATATATATATATATAGTTTAAGTAATAATTCAAATTGAATTAAACATTTTCTATTAAAAATAGTTTATGATGGTGTGCGTTTTATAAATATTTTCCAATTTTGCAATTGAAAAGTAATGCCAAATCTTTAATTAAATATCAGATCAAAATATTTGAAAATAAATATAAAAATTAAAGCAGAATAATTTGTGTGACAGTGAATTTTGAGTTGTGCCATCACACCACTTACTTGACTTAAAATAGTAAATTGGAAAGAAAGATGAGGAAGTGATATCATTTGAGCTTTCAAAGGAGCCGAAGTTCAAAAGTTGGCAAGTACTGCTCTAATTTACCATTTAACCATTTTCTACTGTTTATAGACACGTCAATTTGTTGACTTATACATTTCTGCAGCTATTTTGAAATATTTGATATTACAATTTCAGTATATCTCAACATTATTAGCAAGGTTGCAGACAGACAGATGAAGATAAGGATAAAGTTCAAATGCAGGGTTTAATAATAATAATTCAACAGGCAAAATAACAGAAGGTAGTAGCACATTCCCAAACAAGACCGGACAAACACAGGGTGAAGGTGAGGAACTTAAATACACATGGTGATTAACTAAATGACAAACAGCTGTGATGATACATTAGTGTCCATGGAAACAAAGGGACACGTGTGTGCTTTATGCATTTATCACACAGAATCACACAGAAATTAACTTTAAAAACACCCTTCCAAAATAAAAAGACTGCTATTTCATAGAATAACTCCACAGCATTTTTTGAGGAAAGTAGAACGGTAAAATCCATTCCCTCCAAGGGCCAGGGTATACTTGCCTTGCTTAACTGGTGATGTTGGGACGCTGGGCCTGGTGCACTTATTACATGCAGCAGAGTTGTGTGCTCCACAACCTATTGAATATCCTTCTTTGCAATTTCAGGGGCGTCAGACAAGCTTGCCTGCATAAAGCAGAAGCAGCCTTTGACTGACGTTATCTGAGGCTAACACTGTTCCGCACTCTGCAGACTGCTATTGAATTCCAACACAGCTCGGTTCTCCTTGCCATTTCGTCTGGTCTGATGATGTATAGCCAGTGTTGTGGTGGCATTTGTAATCATGAGCAAACAAACAATATCTCAGGTAATTGTGTTTGGTGAGTTGTGGAAATTTTGTACTTGTATACCCAGAGGGCCAGTGGCCAGCTTATGACTATTTGCATAAAAGTGTTTCGGTTAGGTTTCACCATGCTCAGAGCGGTGAACAAGAGAGAACCGATATCTATCTGCATGATGGATTACTCTGTGTTCAAGTGGTTGAGCTACAGGAGCTTTGTGAGTGAAGGATCAGATAGGCACTTTGGCCGTCTAAGTAATAGGAAGTCAGTCATTGAATGTGTTAAGTTTTTAGAAGTACCCACTACCCAGTGATGGAAATAAGTGACCAGATGTGTCTTAGTGCAATTGGAAGTTCTAAAACAGTGGTTGTGGACTGGTTTTACATTGGACACCCTAAGTGGTGACCCAACATCAAAATTGTTTATGACTATGAACTATTACCATGAACTGCATAGACCTAACAATATGCAAAATGATTAACATGACATACACTACTAGCATAAAGAAAAGTTGAAAATATTTGTAATATTTATGAAAGAAGTCTCTTATTCTCCCGGCTGCATTTATTTGATCCAAATATTTTGAAATATATTTTTACAATTTAAACTAATTGTTTTCAATTTTATTATATTTTAAAATGCAATTTATTCCAGTGATGGCAAAGCCGAATATTCAGCAACATTGCTCCAGTCTTCAGTGTCACAAAAATTATTCTAATATGCTGATTTGGTGCACAAGAAACAATTATTATTATCAGTCTGTGCTGTGCTGCTTTTTGTGGAAACCATGAAACTTTTTTTCATGATTCTTTGATGAAAAGAACATTGAAAAGAAAAGCATTTATTTGAATTTTTTATAACATTATAAATGTCTTTACTGTCACTTTTGATAAATTCAATGTGTCCTTGCTAAATAAAACTTTTATTTCTTTGAGAAAAAAAGTACTCACCCCAGACTTTTGAGGTCTTTCCACAATAAATAATGTTCCAACGCAGTTTAAAAACACTTAAAAAATAACAAAATTAAATTTAAACTCTCTCTCTCTCTCTTTTGCACCACAGACCCCTTTGAAGCCTAGTTTGAAAACCCCTGACATATAGGCTTAACAGACAAATTAACACTTTAAGGCTTTTTTACTAATGTAATGTTGCTGTGTTTGATTAAACAAACAAGTCTTTGACAATTTAGATAAATCATCAAAAATCTAAGCATTTTATCATGCCTTTTAAAATTATATATTACAACCCTATACCCACACACAATTATATTAGTCATGTAACTATGTTATGTTATGTTATTATTTCCATTTAGCATTGCTTTTCCCTGCTGTCTGGGACCCTATATTAGAAAAAAACCTCCGGTCCATTTTGGGTCACGACCCACCAGTTGAGAATCTATTCTAAAAGATTGCAAACGGCCCTCAGGTGCCCTTGCATTAATTCCAGACACAGGAAATGCTTCATGAATGTCTAAACTAATAAATAAACAATGTCAACCTATGCTGTTTTACTTGATACTCCATCCCTTCCAGTCGTTTGCATAATTGAGTTGCATGATTGTGATGTGCTTGCTGGAGGCTCAACTTCTATACATCCACATCAATATTATACTGTTTAGCTTCATTTTTTAAACGAAATCCACACAACTACAGCACAACAGAATAAGTATCCAGCGTGTAATCTGGCATTCTGTTCCCTGATGCCACAAAACATTCTGTTTGTAATTAAAGTCTAAATGGATGGCACTGCGGAACAACAAAGTCCTCATTTAAATCCTAACTAATGGCATTGCAGTTAAGTGGACTCAGAGCCCCAGAGGTATCACAGCGGAAAAAAAAATCTCATTTTAAAAACGCTTATGCTTCTGATGCTATTTTTCTGGTGCCCGCCATTGAAATGCTTCTTATCTTCCGATGTGGATATAAGTGCATGCGGGGAACGTCAGACACACATTTTGGAGACAAAGCACAGCAGGTGCATCTGCAGGGCTATGCAAATCGTTCCACAATGTGAAAACGAAAGGATCAAGGAAGCTCAAGAATGCGTTTACACATACAATGATGGTGGAAAATGTGTGCATTTGCTGTCGGCTTTGAGCTATGGTTACTAAGCAGGCATTCTTTTGAGAATCCAATTACAGCTGAGACACTTAATGGCTTTAGGTAGTTAAAAGTAAACATCTGATTCTGTCTGAATCTTTGAGGTGTTGGGCATTTTATTACACACAATGTTTTTCTCAGTACTAACTACGAGAAATGAAAACGAGGCTGAAGTGATTTTGAAGGGATGGATTTTATTTTGGAGTCCATTTTTGTTTTTGTCTCTCTCATCCATAGTCTATAATTCTTGAGTGAAATAAATAATTTATCATCTAGGTGGTCTGAAAATGTTTGTTTCAGCAGGGGCTGAACATTGATCCTCGGCATTGATCGTGCACCAAGGTGTCAAATTCAATAGTGGGGAATTCAGGCCGATGTCAGCTGGATTTTACTCTCTGAACAGAAGTCTCTCATGCATGTAAAGTTATTGTTGTTTTAGACATTTACAATTGAGCAGGGCTTTTTGAGTTTTGTTTAGCTCAATCACAGAGTTTAATTTTGCTGTCAAAACAGAATTCTGGACTAAAATCAAGTCCTCTTAAACCAGAGCAGTGTCCAAACACTGAGCTATTTGAGATATATTCACATTTTGAATTCTGAATGTTTGAATTTTACATTCAGAATTTAAAATGTGAATATAGACCAGGTATGGAAACCAGCATCCCAAACCCAACAATGCTGGTCTTTTCAACATCCTTGTGTGATATGAATATTAATCTTTATGTACGATTTAATATTTGAATACTGTTTCCCAGTTTATTGTGTACTGGCTCATACAATATCTGTCTCCATTCCTCTATCTCTCTCTTCTTTAGCATTTATTTAACATTGTCAAGGTGCTAAATAATAAATCAAATGCTGACTGAAGGGCTCTAAAAGAGATCCTGGACAGAACTAATCGAACAGGGTTAGTGAAGCTTCACTTGAAGTCTAGAAGTTTACAGGTTTGTATTTGGCCCCTGGAGGTTAAATTAGATTGTGTCTGGGTTAATGTTTACTTGGTGAAAGAAAGAAAAAGCATGTTTTGTATGCTATTCAATCTTTTCCTCTACAATCAGTGACTCTTCATATAAAGAAATTGGATCTTGTTTTTGTGCATCACAAGGCTGTATGATTTGTTATTCCTGGAAATGACATAAAGCTTGTCATTTTAAAGGGAATAGATGGGAATTTGTATGTATCCTGCTTGCCTTTTGAGTCGGTTCTTTCAACAAGTCCATCTAGCAGTTCACCCTGTATTATTTACATTAGTAGAGAGAGATTTTCTTTCTTTAAGTCAAGTCAAGTCAAGTCATCTTCATTTATATAGCGCTTTTAACAATGTAGATTGTCTCAAAGCAGCTTTACAGAGATAAGCGTATAATTTAAGGTAACAGAGATTGTTTCGGCTTTACAGCAGAGTTAAGTTATTTCCATCTAAAGTTAGTTTTAATTGATTTGGTTCCGTCGCAATGATCATTTGTTATTAAATTAGGGGCCGCTAAGACGACACCATTCTCTCTACACAGACTTTAAACGCGAACCTGTGAGAAACGCTGATGGCGGTCACATGCGCATTTAGAATGGGTTCTATAGTTATGTGCGTTAGAATATACGCAGGTTTGGAATTCCCTACAAGCCAAGCCTAAACAAAATACTTGTCTTTCCTTATAAATTTTGATAAGGAATTTTATTTTATTTGTTGCTTTGGGGTAGGACCGCAAGACGAATTTTCCCGACAACGCCTTATCTGTAGAGTGGTAGTGGGATCCTCCATAGGGAGAGACTAGTTGGCACTTCAGCACTGCGTTGTCATCGGTCCAGGTGAAGGTCCTTCGTCAGATCTGGATACGGCCTGGATCCGGCAGGCTGCAGGAAAAACCTTGGGATAAACACAGACACTAAAATTAGCGTAGATGCCATTCTTCTCATGATGTAACGAGTACATCAGGATTTTTGGGAAGTGTTCCCGGTTCCGGCTGACCTAATCTATGCAGCATAACATTAAATTATAGAAGTCTATAATGTATTATGTGAAAGCTAGGTCAAAGAGATGTGTCTTTAATCTGGCTTTGAACTGACAGAGTGTGTCTGCTTCCCGGACAATGGTAGGAAGACTGTTCCAGAGTTTTGGTGCTAAATAGGAAAAGGATCTACCGCCAGCAGAGGATTTTGATATTCTAGGTATAATCAACTGGCCGGAATTTTGAGATCGTAATAGACGTGACGGACTATAATGCGTTAAGAGCTCGCTCAAGTACTGCGGAGCTAAACCATTCAGTGCTTTGTAAGTAATCAGCAATATTTTAAAATTTATGCGATGTTTAATAGGGAGCCAGTGCAGTTTTGACAGAACTGGGCTAATATGGTCATACTTCCTGGTTCTGGTAAGAACTCGAGCTGCTGCGTTTTGGACCAGCTGTAGTTTGTTTATTAAGCGTGCAGGGCAGCCACCCAGTAGAGCATTACAATAATCTAGCCTTGAGGTCATGAACGCATGAACTAATTGTTCCGCATTTGTCAATGAGAGCATATGACGTAATTTAGATATATTTTTAAGATGGAAAAATGCAGTTTTACAGATACTAGACACGTGACTTTCAAATGAAAGATTGGTATCAAAGAGCACACCCAGGTTCATAACCGACGATGAAGACTTAACAGAGCAGCCATCAAGTGTTAGACAGTATTCTAGATTATTACGTGAGGAAGTTTTTTGTCCAATAATTAGAAACTCTGTTTTTTCAGAATTTAGAAGTAGGAAATTACAAGTCATCCAATTTTTTATATCCGCTATGCATTCCGTTAATTTTGTGAATTGATAAGTTTCGTTAGGTTTTGAAGAAATATAGAGCTGAGTATCGTCAGCATAACAGTGAAAGCTAATTCCATGTTTCCTAATGATATCTCCTAAGGGTAGCATGTACAGAGTGAACAGCAGCGGTCCTAATACTGAGCCTTGTGGTACGCCATACTTAACCTGTGATCGATGAGACATCTCATCATTTACTGCTACAAACTGATAACGGTCAGATAAGTATGATTTAAACCATGCTAGTGCATTTCCTGTAATGCCAACATAATGTTCTAATCTATTTAAAAGAACGTTGTGGTCGATGGTGTCAAATGCAGCGCTAAGATCGAGTAACACTAATAGAGAGATACAACCACGATCGGATGATAAGAGCAAATCATTTGTGACTCTAACGAGAGCTGTTTCGGTACTATGGTACGGTCTAAATCCGGACTGGAAATCCTCGCAGATATCATTTCTTTCAAGAAAGGAACACAGTTGTGAGGATACTGCCTTTTCTAATATCTTTGACAGAAAGGGTAGATTCGAGATCGGCCTGTAATTGACTAATTCTGTTTTTTTAACAAGCGGTTTAATCAAAGCCAGCTTAAAGTTTTTTGGTACGTATCCTAGAGACAAAGACGAATTAATGATATTAAGAAGAGGATCTATGACCTCTGGAAGTATTTCTTTCAGTAGCTTAGTCGGTATAGGGTCTAACATACATGTTGTAGATTTAGATGATTTAATGAGTTTAGTAAATTCTTCCTCTCCTATAGCAACGAATGAATCAAATTTTTCCTCAGGGAGACTACAATGCACTGCCTGATGCGATACTGTAGTAGACGGTTGCATAGTTATAATTTTGTCCCTGATATTATCAATCTTATAAGTGAAGAAGTTCATAAAGTCATTACTGCTGTGTTGCTTGGAAACTTCGGTGCTTGAAGCTTTATTTTTCGTTAGTTTAGCCACCGTTTCAAATAAATACCTAGGATTATGTTTATTTTCTTCTAATAGGGTTGAAAAATAAGCAGATCTAGCAGCTTTTAAAGCCTCTCTGTAAGTAATTGAGCTCTCTTTCCATGAAATGCGAAATACCTCTATAAGCAAATTTTTTTTCTAATACTTTGGATCAAAACTGCATCTCTCACTTGAAACATTATCCAACTATGATATGATAAACTTACCAATTCACATTACAGAACATTCTTTAGTGTCGATAGAGTAATGTTGTGCAATATGTCTGCTCTTCTGAGATGCTTTTGTTTGCACTTTGATCCAGCTTCAAGCTTCAGTTTATGCCCCTGTAAAAGCCAGATGGCGGTTATTGCGTGAAGTGGAAGTCTCTGTGTTGCTTGTGCTTGTGCTGATAATAATGTCATTAGCTGAAGTAGTTTGTTGTATCATCTCCCCACTTCATGCCCATTCTAATGTGTTTTTCTAAGGAAAGTGCTGATAGTCGGTCTTATTACAGCCATTCTTCTGATGTGACTGAATGGATGTCAGCAGTCCCTCATCACAGCAGCCAGACAGACGTGCTTATTTTCTCAACACTCGGGGCGGAGGATGGCGAGTCTGTCCACGCTAGTCCAGAGGTATTAATGGCGTTCATTTTGTGACCGGTTGCGTACATGACAGTTCATTTTCTGCATGGTCTCACAAAAGTCGATACGATCTTGTAAAGACAAATACCAGATAGCGCCTTCCCTAACTGATGCCGTTTTCAGAAGAAACATTAATCAAAGAGGTTGGATGTGGAGGTGCGCAGCCCGCCCAGTAAGTCTTTACGCATTAATAAAGGAAGCAGATGATCTATGAATGAATTCATAGCAGATGCTGCTTTCATTATTGTTGCATGATGCCAAGTGCCACTAGGGCTGGAGATGAGGGGGAGGGAGGGGGGACTCTGCCAAGCCTCTGTGGAGCTTATTCCTTAGGAGCTTATTCCAATACCGGTCAGAGTAATAGCCCACCGCAATGTTAATCTACAGTCGCGCTCTCTTTTAAAATGGATGTGCTTTTCATTTTCTGCACTTGTGAATTCCGCAAATTTAACGCCAAGAAGAAAACCCTGATGTGTAGCATGGATAATCATTTTTACAGGGCAAAATACCTCTCTACAATTCAGACAGCCTCCATCTGTCTCGACTTGTATGGCTGTAGAAAGGCTAAATGAGATTTCATATTTCAGGCAATCAACAACATGACATAGTTACTAATGACTAATGTTACACATCAAGATATATTGTCTGCAAAACCTTGTGAGCATACCTTAATACAGGCAACTACCTTCTAAGACAGCATCCTAACTCAAATGCAGGGTCATTAATGACTGATTCAAACATTGCTCTCAAAATAAGCCTGACTTGTGGGATGAGCGCTACTTGCATGACATATGGAGCTGCTGTCTATGTTGCTAAACTAATGCTTTGTCTAAAATACATACTCATAAATATTGGGTAAACTAGTCAATTTATAATTAGACTCATTAGACTTGGAACTATCTACCTTTTTAAACTTTTAAACAAGACTTTGTCATGCTAGCATTTGTGTTATAAGAGGTTATTGTATTGCATTGTTAAGTTTGTTGTAGTAATATTTTTAATATTACATGTCCAATGCTACCAAATCAGATGCTGGTTCCACCATCTGTAAACTTGGTGGCACTGGTGCCAATGCTCCCAATTGTTAGTCTGAGTAATCTTCAAGAAAACAGCTATTTTAAATTGTAATAATATTTCACAATATTACTGTCTTTGCAGCCTTGGGTGAGCATAATGCCTGGAACACACCGGCCGTCGGCAGTTTTTGTGCGTCAGCCAGCTAAGTTTTCTCAGTGTGTTCCGCACAGTTGGCTGAAATTGGTTCTCGTCTGCTTTTTTTCGGCGTCGGGCCGTCGATGAGAGAGAGAACTCTGATTGGCTGTTCAGCTTAGTGAACGAGTCACTGCACGAGAATAATAGCAAAACGGTGAGCAAAAAAGTCAAAACGGTACAGATAGAAGGCTGTTCTAATGTTACGTCATCTTACCCAAGTGTTCCTTGGCGAATATTTCAATATTAACATGAGCGGAGTGGAATAAATAAAGTGTTTAGAAGGATTGATATTCAAAATGGTAAGCACGCACTGCTTTGTTTATGGTTTGTGTCTGCAGGCTGCAGCGTCGGTTTCCCTTTTTGAATGACGAATATATATGAATATATCTTCAGAAATAGACAGTTGTCTCACTTACACACAGACGCAGAACACACATTCTTGCTGACAGTCGGCAGTAGTTCGCTCAGTGTGTTCAGGTGCAGCTTTTTTCCCCCGACGCAGGCCACGCGAGGCGACAACACAGTCGGCTTTCATCAGCGCTAGTTCTTTGACTTCGGTTTGGTGTGTTCCCGGGCTTAAGAGACTTTCTAAAACATTTGAACAGTGATGTATATAAGAAAAGCCCTTGTTTTTTTATATAAAAAAATCATCTGCTAACTGTTTAGCCAAATTACATCCGTACATGCACAAATACAAATCTTTGTCAAAGGCAAAGTGTAGCACTTTCCATAGTGTTGGCTGAAATGAAGTGAAAATGAAGAGCTAGATGGCAGGAAAAATACATAGAACTGTTTTCCAGGAGAAAAGCTACAACAGAACTTTGATATTCTGGATCAATACCTGGCATCTCAGCACCACTCTTGGCTGAGGCATAATGGGCAATTTAAGGATTTGTTACCTTTTAGTCTTCTTCCTTTTTTTCTTTCCTTTAGTAAAAAGTATTTTTTCCCTGTGTAAAATCTTTGACATTATGTAGCTGTTTTCCTTGCTAAAGTTTTGACTATGCTAATTTAAAGATTCTTTTTTTGATTTCCTGTAAATGGACAAAGACAGCTGCAAACGTAGTATAAAAAAGACATCGTTAACAGCATGTGTACTTATCTACAATAACTGACAGGCACTCCATTTTCCACATCATCCATATGCTCAAGCACACTGACTATAGCTAATGCAACATCTGTTATTTACAAGCACGTATTTTGTGTTGTTAGCCAGCGAGTCAAATAAGAGAAAGCTAGAAGCTGCAGTTTAATTTGTCTGCTGTTCTGTGAAGTAGACTCCGTCACCATGCTGATACAGACAGTAATGGGTTTTTGTGTGTGTGTGTGTGTGTGTGTGTGTGTGTGTGTGTGTGTGTGTGTGTGTGTGTGTGTGTGTGTGTGTGTGTGTGTGTGTCTTTCATCCTTAAGATTAGTGTCTTGGCAATCTGAAAAGTAACAATCTTCATGGGGTTCTGTATAACAAGGATGTTTGAAAATGTCTAATGTGAATGAGCTTGAGCACACAGGAATGGTTTCTGAATACACACATTACCATGGCAATATAAAAAAGACGTGTGCTTGTGTGCGTCTATAGATCTTTCAAGAAGCCCACTGTGCAAAAGAACTACGCATGACAGTATTATTGTGACGATGACTCATCAAAAGATTTAAAAGATGTCTGAGAATGTACGTGAAATGAAGACGCTGACATCAAACAGCTTCTTAATCCCCATTTATAAAGCTTAGTATTAATTTTTGGCATCAAGACCGTCATTGGCCTTGATGTTTCGCTTTGCGATAAGAATTAGTATTATAGTCTTAATGATTATATTTTAAGAGCTATTACTGAAGCAAAAACTGAAAAATATTTAGCTAAAATCAAAACAAATGTTTTATTCTTTACACATTATTTTCCAATTAATAGTCTAAAAACCAGATGGATGGATGGATGGATGGATGGATGGATGGATGGATTATATTGTTTTTAATTTACAGAAGATGTCACATGCCTACACTCACTGATCTATATAATGACTGGATAGCTCATAACGTTCTAAACTGCCAGTAGGCTGTGAAGCCACCGGAAGTGTTCGAGCGGCCATCTTACGATTCCCTACCAGCAGAGGGCTCCAACGCCCGTTATACAGAGATTGGTAGCTCCGACGGCACTTTTAAGATGACCCGCTGTGCAGTAAACAAGTGTAAAACGACGTTCACAAAAGGATGTAGAAAAACTACCAAAAGGTAGTAATTCAAGCCCTATAAGTGATAATTTATATGCAAAATTGTCGCTATGACCGTGTTGTTTTTTTCCGAGGCAAGAGTAATGCTGCTGCTTCTTCAAAAAAACAACGATAAAACAGTCAACAGTAGCCTATTCACCTTATTTTTAACGGAAATACGGACGCAGCCAGTTGACGGTATTTTGTGCGAGACTTCCGGTCAGGCACTTCCGGTCACTGGCGCGCTGATCACTTTTCACCATATCGGTTAATTAAACAAGTGTTCCTAACAACTAACTCATCGTCATGGCTTCGGGGAAGACCGGGATTGTTTGTGCAGTTAGAGATTGTCATAAACTGATACAAAAGAAAGGTTTACTTGGAGCAGGAGTGTTTTAATCATCGAAATCATTGACATTTTAATCAGGCGCCCTACGACCAGAGACGCACTGGCTGCGTGGCGTTTCTGTTGCGTGGCGTTTTACATGTCTTTGCACACCAGAAACGTGTCTGACGCGGCACTGCTAGGTGACATATGATCCTCATTCATTGGTGATTATATTCGACATAATGGGGAGAGAGTTGTGGAAGGCCTTTAATGTTAAACATATATATAGCAGCAAAGACAACGTCGGCAGTATTGACGGCAAAACAGGCTACAGAATATTTCGTTCTGTATTGACAGGTGCAATATTAGAAAATCGATTTTTTTTCATTGCATTTATATCTGCATTTGTCAAAACCTAAAATTTCAAACATCAAAATGTAATTTATTAATATGTATTCATGTAAAATTAAATACAAAGATCTTTTCCTATTCTATTTTGTCTGGAAACGCTTCCAAAACGCTTCCGTGTCGCGTGAAAAATAGGCGTCGATTCTATTTACAGCATGCACGCGTTTTCCGCGCCTGTGAGACGCGCATGTCACGCAGGCAGTGTGCACGTTCTAACCTGTTAACATGGGAGCCGAAATAAAAACGGACACACGCAGCCAGTGTGTCGCCGGCCTGAGGAATCCCTTCGCCTGTGGTTAAAAGCTTTACATTTGAAGAAACCATCGAAACGACCGTATGTTTGTTCTTTTCATTTCGTGAGCACCTATAGAAGACCACCCGATACCAGAAAAGTGGCTGGGCTATGAAGTCTCAATAAAAACCATGATAAAAACTCCAAGGAGAAACAAAATCATTATAGTAACCCCTGTATAAAATCTAGTGATCATGGCATAATGGCATGATCATGGCATTTATTTTGTATGATTTACAACTATTTATAGCCATCTACTTATTGCTATCCATCCTATGCTTTGGTTGCATTCTTATGGCATTATTAATACATTTGACATGACAAAATACCTCCATATTAGTCCAGCGTTGGCTCGACTATGTTTAGGGCGGGGCTGAAGGCGCCGGTGAAGTTTTGTCACTCTGCCAGCTAGATGCATGAGTGTATTCAACCAGGTCCGCAACCCTAACTGAGTGAGGCGGGGCTTTAGTTCTTTGTAGTATTCATCTGCTACGGCATGTGTAACATTTTTCTATCAACTCTGCATAATCCTTCGCGATCGATAGCCTATGTTATTTAGCCCAGGGAAGCGAGGAAACGGAAGTGCCGCACAAAAACCGGATATTGGACCCATGTTTACTTCCGCGTTCGAAAATAAGGTGGATAAGAAACCTCAGAGCAGCAATAATCACAATTACGGTAAGTGTCCAATAGCGACGCCATTTGACAGCTTCAAAAGAGCTTCGTGCAGACTCCGTTTACCGTTACATTAACCCATACAATTTGTATTATGCATTTCCTGAACATGTACTTGCTAATCAAACACTTTATATGAACAAACTACTAATCTATAAAACACAATCGGTCTTCCGACCTATGTTGATATGCGCGAGGGAGAGAGAGCATACAGTGCTCGTGTTGTTGGAAGGCGGTGAGTGCGCGCGCGCGCGGCCGGGGCTCTCTGTCTCTCTCTCTCTGCTTGTTCTTATGCGCCCTGTCCATTGATCTAAATAATTCGTTGTTACGACGACTTATTTGTTTCCTCGTTTTAATAAATCGTGGACACGTTGAACTAATACCCTCCCTCATTTTGATTTAACGAATTACAACGTGGCCACAAGATAACGTGCTGAGGTATTATTAATTCGTGGCCACGAAACAATATTCACCTTAATATTCACCAATTCACAAAAATATAGGTCTTTAGCATTCACTATTTAATTAATATTATCTAACTGTTTTTCTTACCTGTGAAGATAGCTCTTCAGTGAAGGCCGACTAGTGTTTTATTCGTACAGCTTTTTATTCCTTTTGCAAAGAAATTGCCGTTTTTTAATAAGCAGGAAAAATTTCCAGACTTTAAACAAATACCCATTTAAATGCTTAGGATGTTTGCGTTGTGAGAATATACAGGGAGACTTTAGATTTAAAAACTGTGTCTCGTTAGGCAATGTTTTCTCAGTCAAATCATAAAATTTCCTATTGATTCAATAGAATGCATGAGCTCACTAGGGAATACCAATATGGCGGCGCGCTGGCTTCACTGTTTATGACGTCATGAGCTATCCAGTCATTCTATATAGATCAGTGCCTGATGAAGCAAAACAATGCGCAATTACTGCTCTGACTATAATTGCTGTTGACGTGATACCCTTGGTGAACCAGCATCCTTGCCAATGAGTGACCAATCTCGCAGCTCTAACCTTATCACTCTGATAACCTATAGTGTATCAGATCCAACCTCAGGCCACTATCTGTCAACAACCATGACCTAATATTACACGGCCCAATCTGTTATCCTGCAGCCGCTGACCGGGAGGCCTGATTTGGAACGTAATGAAAAAGTGATAAGAGTTCTTTATGATATCTCTGCTGGCTGTTACCATTCAGAAGCTCCAGCATAATTAATGACAAGAGGAGAGATGAAAAAGAAGGGGTGAGAAAGGGAATAAGAGAGAGTTTATCGGAAAGATGGCACGGTTTTGCTAATCTTCCACAAACTGACAGTAAGCCACAATTGGCCTATTACAGAGAAATTGCCATAATCAGGAGACAGCTTAATGTGTCATAGTTTTTTCTTTAGTAGTTTCAATCGTGTGTGCATCCTTAACTTGTATACAAGTTAAACTCAGTCGACAACATTTGTGGTATAATGTTGATAACCACAAAATATTATTTTGACTCTTCCCTCTTTTTCATAAAAAAAAAGCAAAAATGTGAGGCACTTACAATAGAACTAAATGTGGGTAATATAAGATTTAAAAGCAAAAATGTGAAGTATATCAATTTCTAAAAGCACACATTAATTGTAACACATTAATAGGCCCTATTCACTTAAGAGCTTCATCATGTATGTTTGTTAGAAGTAAAATGTAAACAGATTGTGAGGGGGCTCTGGTAATCATACACATCACAACGTTCTTTAAAAATATATTTTTGAATCCAGTTCAGAAGATTGTCATATTGTAGAGTTTATATTCTTAAACCCTATTCAGACGGGATTAAATATGTACGTAAATAATCCTTCATTTCCTGTATAAAAGTAGTTTTCGGCGGTTTTTCAAGTATGGAGACGCTTGAAAATGCATTGAGTTGCGTTCTAGATTCTGGGACAAGTCTGTGGCAGAACTCAAGTGTTTTCTTCATACCATTCAGATCAAAAAGAAGATCGAAAGCACTTGCTAGAGGGACAAAACATCTTTTAGCGTTAGGTAAGTGCCTTTTACCAACATAATCCAATCCAAAGATAACTGTTTCATTACTCCATCTACCCTTGTAAAGTTAATCCCGTCCGAATAGGGCTTTAGTTTCTTATTGATCAGATTAGTTTAGTTCTACACCACCCCTTTCAATCCCAATCCAAAATTTCATTCAGATGGATTGAGGTGTTTACATGAAGGCTTTTCAATCCAAATGAGCCATAAGTCCGATTACTAATGGATTGTTTAGGTGCGTGTAAATGTTGGTAGTGAATATCTTAAAATTTTGAGATTGCCCTTAATTAGGGTGACCAATGACTGTATGTCCTCTTTTTCCTGGAAATGTCCTCTTTTTGGACCTAAAAAGACCTTCTAGATTCGGCTTTTACTTTCTACAGTCGCCATTCATTGGTTGCGTTTTTGCATTGCTTTAGGTCCGCCTTCTCGCACGCCACCATTGGTCGGTCGGTCATGTAGCCTACGTAGCGCAAACATTGGTCAAACTGCATTTCAATCAGTACCCTCAGCACCACGGCAACAGCAAAGAGAGTGAGCAGTGCTTGCTTGTGGCACATGGCTCCTGAACAGCTTTTAAAAAAGCCCAAATGTAAATTCACAGATGATTTACAGAGATAATTCCTGTGTTTTCGTCTCGGTCGGGATCCTTGTGAAGTAGAATGGCATGACCTGCAAAGCTGGCAGTGTCAAATAAAGGTGCTAGCGACCTAGAAGCCCATATAAGGAACGTATACAAGAGAACATCAGGAGGACTGAAATTATTTTTTACTGAAATAGTGGAGTTTTTTTTATGGCAACTGATTTTTTATTTTATTTTAACCTATGGCCATGAAAAGAAACAGTGTCATGTAAAAGGTGTTAAAAGCCAAACTATTTTTTTATTATTATTTGTTTGTTATTATTCTATTGTTGGGGGATGTTATAACTATTATTCTAAAAGTTGAATGAAAAGGATGTATTACTTAATGTATTAAAGTTCAATAACATAGTTGCAAGGTTATGAATGTATTTGTCAAGTATTTTTTGTTGATGCATTTTTCAGTGTTTAAGTGCTACGATCGGGTCCCAGGTGCATATACCAACACAGGAACTTTGTTTTGGTAAGCCTTTCTCTGCTAGCATCAAAAAATGATCCGATCAGATTTCGCTACCCTTCTCACGTAGGAATGGGATCTTATTATAATATTACCGCCCCTTAATCTGCACGTTTCCACCCACGGCGCCGGTGTTGTGCCGAATTTCGAACCCCTGACAAATTATTATCCCCCATCCTAAACCTACCAATGCTAGGGGGGTCAAAAATTGGCACAACACCTGAACGGGAGCGGGGAGCAGCAGCTCATTTGCATTTAAAGGGACACACACAAAAATGGCGTTTTTGCGCACACCCAAAAATGGGCACATTTGACAAGCTATTATAAATTATCTGGAGGGTATTTTGAGCTGAAATTTCACAGACACATTCTGGGGACACCATAGATTTATATTACATCTTGTGAAAAGGGGGATAATATGTCACCTTAAATACATTTTTGTGGTAATCAACATTATGCCATATTCTGTGCATAACCTGTAATAAATATTCTTATAAAAGAGAGAGCTAATGTGAGTCTTTTCTGTGTTAGTGTGTCGCTTTTAAGTGTCAAGTGGAATATCCTGTAGCACAATGATAGCGAAACTTATAGACAGCTGTCAAGAGGAAGCGGAGTGCAAGAAGGATTTTTTTTTTGTTTAAATCTTTTGGGAACCATTTGAATATGACAGTTAGCCACAGGGCATGGCAAAGCCTTCACCTTACCTACAGAGGAATAAACGCACACTAGTCACACCATGTTGTTTCCTCTCATGATGTTTTTGCATAAACATGTCCACAGGCTGCTCTCTTAGAAGCCCGTGTTGATTCATGCAACCAGTTATCACCATCCCCTATCATCCTCCTGTCCAGGCATTGGTATTTATGCAGAGCCAGGAGAGTGTGTGACCAAGGGCTCTTTGAACCCTCTGTTGATATGGCTCATATAGTCTTATCATCACTGAAGATACCTGTTGTTAAAATGATGACCTATTGAGGGTGAAAATGCATTCCCTGGGGAAAACTTTCACAAGGCTTTCTAAGATACTCGCACAATCATTCAGAAAGTATTTCTTTTTTGTGTCACACACACCTTTGGGAAGTCTTTGGATATGTGTGATAACCATTATCATTTGCGACAAGCTGCTTAAAATGTGCTATGAATATAAGTGAATCTGTACAAACCAGTCACATCAATACTTTTTTTTTTGGACAATAGTTCTTTTCTTTTTTTTTTTCAAAAAGAGTAGTATGTCACGTTGTAATGCACATACACATTTACGGTTCTGTGAATAGAGGCAATAAACAGATGTTCTTTTTCTCATGTTGGTATTGTGCCTGTTGAAGACCTGACTGGTCGAAATATTGCGCTGTTTGGTAAATACATTTTTGTTTTTTTGCAAAAGCTGCAGTTTCAATGTGCGGACCATTATTTTTCTTTGCTCTTCTCTCTCATATGTACCACTGGAAAATCTGATTAATTGTAGTCAATCAGTTCATTCAAGATAGTTCATGTAAACTAATTTATCTGTTCAAGTTTTCACCTTAATTTTATTCCAACAACAAAAAAACTAAATATACTAACATTCA
This sequence comes from Scardinius erythrophthalmus, assembly GCF_964197995.2. Taxonomy (NCBI): domain Eukaryota; kingdom Metazoa; phylum Chordata; class Actinopteri; order Cypriniformes; family Leuciscidae; genus Scardinius; species Scardinius erythrophthalmus. The sequence goes on along the minus strand of NC_138233.1, from coordinate 12,563,441 downwards.
GAAGTTTACATTCAGTAGGGTTTTTTTTTTTTTTCTGAAAGCAATTACTTTTACTCACTGATCATAATCACTTATAGTAAAGACATTATGATGCTACAAAAGATTTCTATTTAAAATAAAATATATCACGGTTTAAATACATAAATGTTTAACAGAAAGGTTTCTTGAGCATCATTACAATGATTTCTGAAGGATCTTGTGACACTGAAGATTAAATTACATTTTCAAATAGGCTATGTTAAAATATTTTGAATGGTAAAAATATTTCACAGTTTTTACTGTATTTTTGATCTAATACATGCAGCCTTGATGAGTAAAAGAGACTTCTTTCAAAAACATAAAAAATCTTGTCACCCCCAAAGTTTTAAACTGTAGTAAATATATAGTTAGCTGTTTGTTTTACATAATAACTATACTGTAGTTCAATTTTCAGCAGCTTAAAAAGCTAGTATTGTTTCAAAGTAAAGACTTGCTGTATAGTAATTATATGTCTGAATTAGCCCCACCCCTTTGCCCTTTCATTCCCAACCATAATCATCATCCACCTGCGTAGCAATCCATTCCCTGGCTAATGCACTGACTGGTTAAAAGATTCTGACTGTGACAGGATTTTCAGCAGATGGCAGTTACACTGCATTTGTGCAGCAGTGCATGGAGGAGCTGCAGGGTCTTGGATAATGGCTGATGGTGAGTGCCAAACACCGCTAGTCTGGCACAGACGAGGTGCCGGTGTGATCTCAATCATAGCACAGGACAGCTGGCTCCGACTAGACAAGCACAGATGCCTGTAAGCACTGATCTCATGTCACATCAAACTGAGGCTCTTACAGCTGGCCTATCCATCGGTGTGGCGCTAAATTCGAGCAATAACTCAATGGCATATCACCTCCATCAGAGACAAGATAGACTTTAGGTAATTCATCGCTAAATAAGCTTTATGATGCCTTACCTCTCTGTTATCTTATAATCCATTGCAGTGTACAAAACGTTTCGGTTACTCACGTAACCTCTGTTCTCTCTAGAAGAGGGAACGAGTATTGCGTAGTTGCTTACGCTACGGGAAAGCCTTTCTTTCTCGAGATACTGAAGCCAAAAATTATCCTTAATTTTTATAATCTTGTCAACGCAGTGCGGCAGCCTGCAGACCTAGGGCAAGCTTACTAGCGTGCCCATTGGCTGCCCTGCGGCAACTGCAGCAGCCTACCGCTGAGCCCTTGGCGTGACGTCACGACCAATGAGCGCGCTTGGCGCGCTTAATGCGTCACAGCCCGCGAAAAGGGGTGTGGCTTAGCGTATATAAACAGGGCTCGGAGGCTGCTTCTCTGGTTTCTGTCGCATGAAGCGAAATGAGCTCGTGGTGCGAGCACGGCGGGCTACGCAATACTCGTTCCCTCTTCTAGAGAGAACAGAGGTTACGTGAGTAACCGAAACGTTCTCTTACGAGAGGTTCTCTCGTATTGCGTAGTTGCTTACGCTACGGGAACGCCCTTGTCAACGCCGTGCGCGCCCAGCATCCACTGAATGAGTCCCAGGGAGAGCCCGGGGAACGTGATAGCAGAGAGCCGGGCGGCCCGAAGAGGGCTAGCGCCGTACATAAGCACACACTAGGGGGTAAGGAGCGGCACGGCCGGTCCGAACTGACAATTCCCTGCATAGTGCAACTCAACCAGTAGAGCTAAATCACACAACGTAGCCCGCGCACAGATAGTGGGCTGGCATACGCGAGACTTAGACTGATAACACTTTCGCCTGCAAGGCGGGAACATCCAGGTTGTAAAACCTAACAAATGTGGAGGGGGGAGGCCCAGCCTGCCGCTGCACAAATGTCATGAATGGGAATCCCGCTGGACCACGCCCACGACGAGGCCATGCCTCTGGTGGAGTGAGCTTGAATGCCCAATGGGCACTGCAGGTCTTTAGACGCATAAGCAGCAGCAATAGCGTCCACTATCCATCTGGACAGGCTGTGTTTCGAGGCGGCGAGACCCTTGGTGCGCCCGCCAAACGAAACAAAGAGCTGTTCCACCACTCGTTTGACTGAAGACAGAGAAACGGTTTTGAGCGTGAGGTATTTCATATCCACAGTTTCCAAGGGTTCGAAGGGATGCGCTTTCAGGGCCTCCAAGACCAGTGAAAGATCCCACATAGGAACCGAGGGGGGTCGCGGGGGGTTCATCCTCCTGGCTCCTCTAAGGAAGCGGATGACGAACTCGTTCCTTCCTAATGCGCGGCCCAGCTCTGAACAGAGAGCGCTGAAATGGCCGTGACATAGACTTTGAGCGTGGAGGGGGACCTGCCCGCGTCCAGTAACTCTTGAAGGAACACAGTACTCGCGATACCCCACATGTCTGTGGATCGAGCCCCTTAGCAGTGCACCATCTGTTAAACACTGACCATTTCGACATGTAGAGCCGCCTCGTAGAGGGGGCTCTAGATTGTATGATCGTGTTCATGACCCCGTCTGGCAGATCAGCGTGTAATCGTTGAGGCTCCACGCATGCAGAGACAGCGCTCTGGATGGGGATGCCATATCGAGCCGCGGGCTTGAGAGAAAAGGTCTCTCTTCACCGGTATCGGCCAGGGGGCTGAGTCTGCCAGCTGTATTAGATCCGGGAACCAAGCTTGGTTCTCCCAGTATGGGGCTAAGAGGAGCACTGTGTGGCGCGCTTCCCTGATTCTCTTGATGACCTGAGGCAGCAGAGAGACCGGGGGAAAAGCATACAGCGGGCCGCTGGGCCGGGTCTGGGCCAGCGTGTCCTCGTTCTTCGAGAAGAACTCTGGGCAATGAGCGTTGTCTTTTGACGCAAAAAGGTTGACTTTCGCTTTGCCGAAACGGCGCCACAGTGACTGGACTGTTTGGGGGTGTTGAGACCACTCCCCAGGGGGAACGCTGTCCCTGGACAGTCTGTCGGGGCCCTCGTTCAGGTGGCCAGGCACATGCGCGGCTCTCTCAGCGAGCGCAGAGAGTGCTGAGCCCACACGAGGAGGCGTTCCGCCAGGGTGCAGAGCGTCTGATCTGACACCGCCCTGGCGATTCACATAGGCCACTACCAATGTATTGTCCGTGCGGACTAGAACATGGTGACCGTGGAGGAATGGGAGGAAGTGTTTGAGAGCTTTCTCGACCGCGAGCATCTCTAGACAGTTTATGTGTAGGAGATTCTCCTGGTCTGACCAGCGGCCATAGACCGGTCTGCCTTCGAAGAGCGCTCCCCAATCTAGGTTGGAAGCGTCTGTCGAGACAACTTTCCGGTGTGAAATCACTCCCATAGTCACTCCTGTGTGATTCCATTCGGCTGCCAGCCAGGGCTGCAGGGCTGAAAAGCAGCTCTGATTCACTCTGACTCGCAAGCCGCCGGCCGCCCAGGCTCGGTGGGGCACGCGCGCTTTCAGCCAGCGTTGAAGCGGGCGCATGCGCAGTAAGCCCAGCTGGAGCACTGCTGCAGCTGAGGCCATATGCCCCAGGATACGCTGGAATGTCCTCAGCGGAACCCGGCTGCCTATTTGGAGGGATGCGGCGAGGAGGCGGATGCGGCGCGCGCGCTGCTCCGACAGTCTGGCCGTCATAGCCACCGAGTCCAGTTCTATTCCAAGAAGGAAATTGACTGACGGGGCGATAGCGAGCTCTTGGTCCAGTGACCGAGAGACCCAGCTCCTCCAGATGGCTGAGAAGCGCTGTTCCGTGAGACACAAGTTCCGTCTCTGACAGCGCTAGAATAAGCCAATCGTCCAGATAATTCAGTATTCGCATTCCCTGTTTTCTCAGGGGAGCGAGAGCCGTGTCCATGCATTTCGTAATGTACGGGGTGCCAAAGACAGGCCGAAGGGCAGGATTGTGTACTGATATACTCGACCGTTGAAGGCGAATCTCAAGAATGGCCTGTGACGGGGAGTTATCTGGATCTGAAAATATGCGTCTTTTAGATCGAGAGAGATAAACCAGTCTCCTGGGCAAATCTGCGCGAGGATTTTCTGGTTGTGATCATTTTGAACGGCCGTCTCATGAGGGCTTTGTTCAGATGTCTCAGATCTAAAATAGGTCTTAACGCTCCGTCCTTCTTGGGTACGAGGAAGTAGCGGCTGTAAAGGCTCGACTCGCTTAGAGAAGGATGAACCTGTTCTATAGCCCTTTTGCGCAGTAGCTTCGCTATTTCGGCTTGAAGCAGGTGCGCAGCTTCTGAACTCACTTTCGTCTCCGTCTGTGCTAGAAAGCGCGGAGGGCGACGAGCGAATTGAAGCGAATAGCCGTGTTTTATAGTACTCAGCACCCATTCTGACGCGCCCTGAATAGCTTCCCATGCTTCCGCATGCATAGCTAGGGGTCGAATGGTCTCTGGGTTCAGATCGCCGCGCTGCGCGGGATTGGGGAACCTGTATCAGAGAGGATGGAGCGGCGTACGCGCCGCTGGTGCTCGAACACGGGGGCTGGTAAACAGTATTGGCCGGCTGTACAGCGTTCGGTAGCTCGGTCCCAGAGGATGGAGCGCGATTTGCTGACAAACACCCCTGGCGCGAAAGCGGCGTGGGGATTGTAATGTCTAAAAGTGAGTGCGCGTGCACCTGAGCGGGCGCAGAGTTTACACTTATGACACGGCCAGAGTTTGGGAGCTTAGAGGGTGTGCGACCCGAGGTAACTGAATGGCAGAGCGAGCAGCGGGTAGGTGTGAGCACAAAGTTGTGGGCACATTTACTACACTTAGTACTCGAGCGGCTTGTGTCCGCTTTATGAGAGAGCGCTCTATGCGCGTTACCATGGGGACCATGTTTGTGTGAAGCAGTGAGCACATGGGAGTGGGCACATTTTCTACACTTATAACACCCTCGGCTTGAGCCGCTGTTGCCCGGGGTAACCGAGTGGCAGAGCGAGTTACAGGTAGATGTGAGCACAGAGTTGTGGGCACATTTACTACACTTATTACTCGAGCGGCGTGTGACCGCTTTATGAGAGAGCGCTCTGAACGCGTTACCATGGGGACCGTGTTTGTGTGTAGCAGTGAGCACATGGGAGTGGGCACATTTTCTACACTTGTAACACCATCGGCGTTATAGAGCAAATGCTTTGATGGCTCATATGTTTAGACGCTCATAAATACTCAAGCACCATCCTGTGAGATGCAGGTTTGCTTTCTGTATGTAAGAAAGCTGGCCGCGAGCTCGGAGAAGACAGCAGAAAAAATATTTTCTGCCGCCAGAGCCGGATTTGAACACGGTTCTCCAGTAAAATTCTGCCACTGAGCCACAGGGGCACACATGAGCTTCCAGTTGGTGCGAGCATATGACCGAGCGTCGTGTTTCGGCGTTTGTTTGCAGGCGCGCGTGTATTAAAACAGGCCCGTTTACTGCAGCATTAGTATTTCCAGCCGCCTAACTTAGAGGGGACTGAGAAATATGTATCCCTTGAGATGCGGGTTTGCTTTCTGTATGTAAGAAAGCTGGCCGCGAGCTCGGAGAAGCAAGCAGAAAAAAGTTTTTTTTTTTTTTTTTTTTTTTTTCTGCTGCCAGAGCCGGATTCGAACACGGATCTCTGGTGCGGAAGCCTAATGTTCTGCCACTGAGCCACAGGGGCACACATGAGCTTCCGGTCAGTGCAAGCATATGACCGAGCGTCGTGTTTCGTTTCGGCGTTTGTTTGCAGGCGCGCGTGTATTAAAACAGGCCCGTTTACTGCAGTATTAGTATTTCCAGCCGCCTGAACTTAGAGGGGACTGAGAAATCTGTATCCCGTGAGATGCGGGTTTGCTTTCTGTATGTAAGAAAGCTGGCCGCGAGCTCGAGAGAAGCAAGCAGAAAAAAGTTTTTCTGCTGCCAGAGCCGGATTCGAACACGGGTCTCTGGTGCGGAAGTCTAATGTTCTGCCACTGAGCCACAGGGGCACACATGAGCTTCCAGTCAGTGCGAGCATATGACCGAGCGTTTGTTTGCAGGCGCGCGTGTATTACAACAGGCTCGTTTACTGCAATAATAGTATTTCCAGCCGCCTGAACTTAGAGGGGACTGAGAAATATGCGAGGATTGGAGGGAGTCCGGCCTAAGCGGGACGTAAACACTCTCTCTTCCTCCTTTCGCCGGTGCTCGTGACGTCCGCTCTGATATCCCTTGAGAACGGCGCAGTTGCGCGGCTCGAACAAAGGGAGAGAGAGCGGGAAGATGTCATTATGTGCTGTGACATCGTTTGTTTGCAGGCGTGCGTGTATAACAGGCTCGTTTACTGCAATATAGATATTTCTAGTCGCCTGAGCTAGGAGGGGACTGAGAAATGTGTGAGAAACGGAGGTGGCCGGAGAGTGACGCGCGCGACCGAGACGCGGGGTAGCTTTCTTATAACGTAAAGGAAGCCAGCCCGTGACCGTCTACTTCTGACATCCCTTGTGAGCGGCGCCTTGCGCGGCTCGAACAGAGGGGGAGAGGGCGTGCGTCATCCGGGGGGGGTAGCTTCCTTGTAACGTAAAGGAAGCTATAGCCCGTGACCGTCCGTTCTGACATCCCTTGTGAGCGGCGCCGTTTGCGCGGCTTGACAGAGGGGAGTAACCAGCTGGTCTGCTTCATCCCCTGAGGCGACGGCAGTGCGGGCAGAGGCCGGCCGCTGCGCGTCGGTGAAGGGCGGGGGAGAAGGAGAGAGCGAGGCTCGCGGGAGGGGCTCCGGCGAGCGCTCAGCTATAACCACCGGCTCGGAAGGCCTTTGAGAGCGGCGTTTTTTCTTACGCGGCCCGGAAGAGGCAGCCGGAGAAGGTGGAGGATCGTGAAACATGGCGAGTCGAGCCCGCAGGGTCGACATCGGCAAGTCCTCACACTGTTCGCAGCCGCCCGTGAAGGGCGCGGGCTGCGTGGTCGAAACCCAGGCAGAGAGCGCAGATCACGTGGCGGTCTCCGTCGCTGAGCGCGGCTCTGCACGAGCCACAGGATGAGCGAGGCATTTGCAACAACGCCTCGCGCTCTTTTAGATGCAAAGTGTGTCGCGGGGCGAACACACAAACACATACAACACAGAGCAGTAAAAGGATATATTCGCCGGATAGCGAAGCAGGCAGGGAAAGCTGAAGGCGGCGAAGGCGGCCGGCGTCCTCAGGCTGAGATCCTCGGCGTGCTGGTCGCTTGATTCGACGGCGGCTTCCTCAGAGAGCAGCGATGCGTAGAGCTTCGCTGAAAAGACAGAAATCAGAGAAGCAGCCTCCGAGCCCTGTTTATATACGCTAAGCCACACCCCTTTTCGCGGGCTGTGACGCATTAAGCGCGCCAAGCGCGCTCATTGGTCGTGACGTCACGCCAAGGGCTCAGCGGTAGGCTGCTGCAGTTGCCGCAGGGCAGCCAATGGGCACGCTAGTAAGCTTGCCCTAGGTCTGCAGGCTGCCGCACTGCGTTGACAAGATTATAAAAATTAAGGATAATTTTTGGCTTCAGTATCTCGAGAAAGAAAGGCTTTCCCGTAGCGTAAGCAACTACGCAATACGAGAGAACCTCTCGTAAGAGAACTATTGTTTCAAAATGGCGGCAGCTGTGTTTGTATGAAACAAGAGAACTCCATGATACCTGGATGGCATAATAAAAGAATTGTGCACAAAATATTGATTTGAGTTTTAATATTTTATTAACTCACCAAATGCAAAACTCCCACGAAGAAAAACTGTTCTTAACAGGCGTATTATAGCACTGAATTCAGTACCCGGATGAGCCTGTGCCCTGTATTATCAGTTTTTATCGGGGAATAACATACCATTGGTTGTCGCGATTGACCAATCAGAATCAATTATTCCATAGAGCCGTGTAATAAATTCACAACTCTGTGGAATACTTGATTCTGATTGGTCATTCGCGCCATCCAATGATATTTCATTTCATTTCATTTTCATTTTATTGTCCACAATGTGGAAATTTGCCTTCGGTCTCATAAAAACAACAATCAAACCAACAACAACAAAAACAACAAGAACAACAAGAGTAACACACAGACATCTTCAGGGCAAAATGCAGTACAGCAGTAGCAATTACATTACAATACATCAACGGGACGTGTTGTTCAGCGTCCGAATTGCTTTAGGAATAAAAGAATTTTTAAAAATATTACGATTTGCCCTACTTTGTAACGTCTGCCAGAGGGAAGAAGTTCAAACTCCCTATTGAGTGGATGAGAGGGATCGTTTGCTATTTTAAAAGCTTTTTTCCTGAGAACTTCCTCGTACGTGGAACTTAATTGTTTCTGACTTGTCCCTATGATTTTTGAGGCGAGGTTTACTATTCTCTGCAGCTTGCTTCTCCCTTTTACGTTTAAATTACCATACCACATCGCCATGTTAAAAGTTAGAATACTCTCTATCAGATTCTTATAGACTGTTTCCATAATGTGCTTGCTCACTCTGAAGGAGTTGAGCTTGCGCAGTAGATGGAGACGTTGGTTACATGTTTTAAAAATGTAGTCTGTGTTTTCACCGAAATTTAGATTAAAATCAATATATGTATCGAGGTATTTGAACTTTTCTACTTCCTTTAAAATTTGTCCCCTAATATGTTATTCCCTAGCCTGGCAAGCCAGACCTACATCAAGATGTTAGGTCTGGAAACTCACCATGGTCACGGCTCAATCCGAGGGGCGGGATAAACGGCTGTCTTTCAAATTCCCTCTGCACGCAATAGGACAGCGCTTCAACCAACCAGAGCGTTTTCCCAACAGCGGAGCTTAGTTGAGATTCAACTTTTGCCATATCTGGCCGGCAAAACGACGAACACATCTTCCTTTTTTTAAGAATGACTTAAGTGCCGTTCTTTGCTCTTTTCTCAAAGAAAAACTTAACTCCAAGTCCTCCAGAGTCGCGACCAAAGCCGATTCGAAAGACCGTTGTTCTCCATCAGCAGCCGCCATTCTTTGTTTTCAAGTAGCAGCCAGGTAACCGTCGCAACTCTGTCGTGTATGTTAAGCCCGCCCCCGCCTACTCTATACACAACGTGATTGGCCTGACCCAATCTGGGTTTTTGCAGCGAGAAGGTTTATTGAGAGTTGCTAGACTACCCTGGCTGCGAAATACATTTTGCTGCCGCTAGGGTGCGTCTAGATTTCTAGGCTAGTTATTCCCAGATAACCGCTGAAAACAGATAACACAGGCTCATCCGGGTTACTGAAGTCAGCAGCGCTATACGCTTTCTAGGAACGGTTTTCTTCTTGGAAGTTTTGCATTTGGTGAGCTAATAAATTATTAAAACCAAGTCGAATCAATATTTTGTGTACAGTTATTTAATTATGCCATCCAGTATCATGGACTCGCTCTCTCGTTTCATATAAATGCAGCTGCTGCCATTTTGTGACTTGTTTTGTACACTGTTGGAATATAAGATACAAACAGGTACGATTTTAAAACAGTTTAATCTGAAATCAATATCTCTTATCTCCATAATTATTTATGTGGCTAAATGCTGTGTAATAAGTGGCATGACTGAACTTGCCACGCGGCAACTGCTCTCTCCGCGGAAGCTTTGCGTTTAAAGACCTAATAAAATATTTCAACTCAGATCAATATTTCGTGTCTAATTATTTACTTATTGTGGGAAGTAGCCGTGTAATAAGCGGGATAAACACCCAGCCGGTTGTTCTCTCAAAATTCTTTAGCTTTTCTTCAGTATTGTGAATATATCTGACTGGATGAATGTATTATCGGAAATTTTAAAAATGTTGAGTAGGTAGGGACTTGGTTCTGTCCATCGGTTGTTGATTGGATGGAGGCAGATCTGAATGTATGCTTGGTGTAAGGGGGTGGGTTTATGTGGAATAAATAAATAGAGAAATCTGTCGTTTCACCAGAAGATCCAGTTATGAAATTTTTATTAAAAATTACAAGGTCAATTAATTTATTTAAAAAAGGATGCACACATGAATCTTTCACAATAATATCAAGAACATATATTTAGCAAATAGAGTGAATCTTCATTTCATGTGGCTAGTAGAATCAGAGTAGTATAGTTCTCTAGTATACAATTCTAAATTCAGCTGTTTTACCCTGACTGTTGAATCTTTGTAGAATGAAGAGCAGAAACATGTTCATATGACTATCATAAGTTTTAGTTCATACACCGCTTTTAAAGTTAAAGTTAAGGACAAAAGAAAATTGTTAGTATTCCCTTATGTGTCTTACTAAAATTCGAGCCTGCAGTCTGAGAAACCATAAACGCATGTTGGGGAAGCTTGCCGTAGACATAGAGTAAGCCATTATCATCATAATTGTCATTATAGCAATAGCAATATCCTCTTTAATGGCATATTAGCTGGATAAATAGGCAGAGTTACATTCAAAATGATTTATATCTCCATTTAACAAAATGTACCCTCTTTGAATGTTTAAGTGCAGAATCTGAGTTTGTTCGGTGACCACGTAGAAGCTTCTGAAATGAGCAAATCGCATCCCCACTAAACATGCTGACTCACTCTCTCAGGCGGTGATAAAGAGCTCATTTTCTCATCACCACACCAGCACTCGGTATCTGTCAGAGCCAACCAGGCCTCATTTAATCAGATTCTCAGTTAGAAAGGAAGAAACTTAGGGTTAGGTGAGTCCAATGCTCCCCGCTAGCTGAAATGCCAGGATGAAATATCTAGCAGTCTGTGAATGAAAGCTAAAAACTCTATCCTCACGGTGTCTGCTGTCTTTAATGAAGCGTGCTTACTGCTTTCAACCCCACCTGAGAAGAGTTAGGGGCTAGAAAAATACACTTTTTGTGCTGGGTTTCAGTAGGGGGGAGATTTTGTGGTAGATATATAAAAAGTGAAGTAAAAAATAGGTCAAACATGATAACATTAATCTCTAAGACAATAGCAAACAGGTGAGGGCGCTTTTTTGGTGTATTATATATGCATCCTAGCACTGTGCCACACATGTGACTTCATATCCAGACTTTGAATTTCATGTTTAGGTTAACCGCTGTGTCAAAGCGTCGTGGAAGATGGCTTGTGTTATGCTGCAGTTTAGTGTTCAAAGAGATGAACTACACCTTTTCTGTGTACACTATAATGTGTCAACGAATGTATTGTAAAAAGCTTTTTGAATTTGCATGGGCAGACATTACTCTTATTTTCTTTAGAAAATGTAAAAGTCTAGTTAATGTACTCTCTTAAAAAAAAAAAAAAAGAGGTTCATTTGTGATCTATTTAATAGGATTATCCCACACTTGAACGCTTTATGCCAAAAAGGAGAAACAGATATATAAGGAGAAATAGTAACACTGACTCTGTCTGGGGCAGGGCTTTCAGTTTGTTTAACCAATAGAATAAATAGAAAATTAAATTTTTCCAGGAATTGGCCAAATGTATATATACATCCATCTTCATTAAAAAGATCACACAACGTAATATTGTTATCATGCCAGTTTTGAAAAAATAAGGACTTGTTTTTATAAAGAATATTATGATTGTTCCATATGAAATATGAATGTGGGGAAAAGTTGTGTTTATAAATAAGAGACCAAGCCAGAGGCATTTGTTTGTGGAATGAAGAGAGCTTTCCAGGTAATTTTTCAATATCATAATTACATAACGAAAGAAACTATAGGCCACCCAGCTTGGAGAATATATAATTTGGGATAAAGTTCCAAATTGAAGAGGGACATTTTAAGAAGTGTTTCATCCAATTCATTTTAAAAGTGTGATTTAATGTTTTGAAATGTAGAAAATTTAAACCTCCATTTTCATACGTGTTCATTACAACAGTTTTTTTAATATAGTGGGTACGATTCCTCCAAACGCAATTAAATAGATGATTATCTATCATTTTACACGTTTTATTGTCCAAATGTAGAGCTAATGCTGCATAATGTTAATCTAGCTAAACCTTCAGCTTTAGTAAGCAAGACCCTGCCTTTTAATGAAATATTTCTTTGGAGCCACTGGTTGAGTTTTTTACGGGTTTTGTGAATAGCAGGAATACAATTTTCAGAACATCATGTAGCTTGATTTTTAGTTATTGCAACTCCTAAATATGTGACTTTTCCTCTGACAGGAATATTACAAATGGATGAAATATCACACTCTGTAATAGGCAATAACTCACACTTAGATATATTGAGGTATAAAACAGAGGCTTTAGAGAATGCATCAAGAGCTACTGCAACTTGATCACTATTTTTTAAGAAAAGAGTGGTGTCATCGGCCAACTGGCTGATGATCACCTCCCTGCCTGCAATTGAGATACCTACAAGGTTGCTTTGCTTGATATAGTCTACTAAGAGTTGAGCTGCTAATAAGAACAAATAGGGAGAGATAGGACAACCTTGACGGATACCCCTTTTGACATCAAATCTAGAAGAAGTCCCATGTTTTAATTTAATTGAACTGTTGGCATTACAATATAAAGTTCTGACCGCATCACTTAAAAAAAGGACCAAAACCAAATCTTTCCTGACTAAGAAAAGTAAATTTGTGCTCAAGAGTATCAAATGCTTTGAAGAAATCCAAAAATGAAATATAACTTTGATCAGAAATCAGATGAGAATAATCAAGAACATCTAAAACTAATCTAATATTAATGGAAATATGTCTGTTCTTCATGAAACCAGATTGTGTTTGATCAATAATCGAGTCTAGGACGGTCTTAATTCTCTCAGCAAATATACTCTATATCTCTGAGCAGAATTTAGAAATCAGCTTCGAATCAGAGGTAACGGTGCCATTAATACTGATTTGGTGTACAGTATTGTAATATTAGCACGTTGTTTTTCCAAGCGGAAAAAATAAGCAGAATTTTGCTCCCCCTCCTCGAGGCATTTCTTTCTGGAGCGAATAAAATCGCCCTCAGCTTTTCTTTTATAGATCTTGTCTACTTTGTTCTGCAATTCTACCAGACTTAATTGATCTTCATCTGTCAGCATATCTAACCCCTTTTCCATAATAGAAGAAATGCTTGATATAACATTATCCTCCTCTGCCCTTCCAGCCCCGGATATAGGAATATAGGATGTAGGATGTAGGATTCATACTTAAATAACTCCCATATTTAATTCTTAAATAAGAATTTTCTGTAATGGCTTTCTTTATATAGCATTCAAGTAAGCGGTTAATTTCTAACTTAACAGTTTCATTTTTTAATACGAGTTATTGAGGTTCCAATAAGATGTTCTGGTGAGTTTCCACCAGTTCCCAAAGGATGAGTCAGGGAGATATGGGTCCGAAACTTTAGGCATGATCATTTTTAATCCCTGAAGATATAATTGAAGGGGCCAACACCATTTGAAACCCGGGACGATTGATTGATATTGATATTGATATTAGGGGTAACTCCTGTAAACACCGGCTATAGTAGGTTGCCATTACTACGCTGTGTTTACCTCAGTAGCTGATAGCCGGAAGTAGCTAAACCTGTTTTGTAGAACCCGGAAGAATGTTGCGCATAACCCCTATTGAAAAGTCCTAAAAGCGCCCAAATGGGCAACATACAGGTATTAAAGAGTTAAGACATTTTGTCTTCATCACCTATTGCATTTCGCTGATCTTCCTCGATCTGTCGTAGACAAAGTTCGACGCCACCGATGAAGGTACGCCGTGAATGGCAGGCCATAATTTAGCTCTGATCTCCTTAACAGCCTGCGGAAGGTCTTCAGCAAAATCTGAAGCCCTTTTCACGTAGAAATTAGTTGTTCTTCGCCGCAGCCCAGACTGCATCCCGATATGTTCTCGATAGAAAACGAAGTATGACCCCTCTTGGTTTTGACACATCCGGTTGCCTCTTTCCTAGTCGATGCACGATGTCAGTTGCCTCCGCCAATTTATTCTGATCTTGAGGAAGTATGGCTTGGCAGATCTGAATGGTCTCGATCTTAACATCCACAATCGATTCCGGAGTTTCAGGTTCCATCTTCTTGAGTAGTTTTCCAACTCTGTGACTCTGACTTTAAGATGAATGACCTCTTCTTCTTTCTTCATGCATTTCTCCACATTTTCAACCCTTTTTTCACATCCTTTATTTCTCTGCAGGCGAAGTCGATTGTCAACTTTAGACCCTCTATTTTCACGGTATTTTCACCTACCATTTTTTCAATGGCGTCCGATCTCTCGTTGATCAGGGTCGAGAGGGTATCAACAATGTCCGAGTTAGATGGAGAGCCTGCACAATCATCTCTCAGCTTTTTTAGATGCTGGAGGCTTACATTGTGTTGCCGGATACGAGGAAAAATCATCTTCAGAAGCCATCAAAGACAGCTGGCCTACCGAGTTAGCCTAGTCATGACAGCTAGAAATGGGTTTGTCGAACCTGTTGCAACTGCCTGTTTAGCTGCCTTCATCACTCTCTTTTTTTCCCATGTAGACATATGGATGATCAGATTGATTATTTCCAGACTCTGCTCAGAATCTAATTACAGTCAGTTGCTTAGTTTTTGTATTTTTTGCACGCGCTCTGTAAAACAGGAGCGGCTAGGTTACCATCTAGGAAAACCCTTATGCCAAAATTGACGCATTCGTCACAGCATCCGTCCAGCGTACCAATCAGCGCCGCGGAAAAGACGTGCAGGTCAGTGCTCCTGCCCACTGAACAGTCTGACCAATCGGGAAAGTGAGATGCAAGCTATAAACCTTATGCACCAGAGAAACAAGGGCGCAGCCATATTTAGAATATTGTCTTTGAACTTCCGTTTTTGCAGTTGCTCTGTATCTCTATGGCATCGCTGTCCAGGAGTAATTAGCTTTTGAATGTAAAGTTAACGGAAGTTATCATGAGGATTGTAATGTTTAAAGCAGATGTCTTTACAAATTTCAGTCGACCGGGAAGATTTAAAAACAAGCTGTTCATTCATAAATACGCAAAATCGCTGTGAAAATACAGAATGTAAGACAGAAGACAACGAGCGCAGCGCTGAAAAGGGGCGGGGCTACATAAGGTCTATATCTACTTAGTTTATTAACGTTTGAATAGCCCCGCATGTGTAAAAGTTAATGTATGCGAGTGACAATATGAGTTTCCTCACATATTTCATTGGTATATTTAGAAGACATAATCTATGTGCCTTTTAGACATTATATGGTTTATTTAATATAGAGCTGGTAAGTCCCGCCCATCTGTAAAACCCCAAGTGGACCTTTAGGTTGAAAAATTCGTCAATTCAAGTGAATGGGAGAAAATAATTATTTTCTGGTCCCATTTGAATTGTGCCATGAATGTGAACATATGTCGTCTGTGAATTTTTTATATAATTTTTCATGTTACGAGTTTGACAGTATATGGTATGATTCTTCGGCTAGCAGTTGTGGAAAAGACATAACGAGAAAGACTACATGTCGCCTATGTGACGTCACCCCATAAAGTTGACTTACCCGTGGTTTTCGCCAACCTTAACGATTTTGTCCTCTCCCTGAAAGAAGGCGGTGAAGTGCACCAAAGACACAGCCATGTTTAGCGGGATCCGTGAGCTAGTGTCCATGTGCGAGTGGTGTTGACGTTTCAAACGCGTCGAAAGCAGCGAAGAGTTGTAGTCCACAAAGTGCTCTCACACAAAGTCTACCCGTATCAAACTTCTACCCGCTAAATTGTAGCATTCTTTACACGTAAAAAATTATATAAAAAATTCACAGACAACATATGTTCACATTCATGGCAAAATTCAAACAGGACCAGAAAATAATTTATTTATTTTGGTTTTGAGTGATGTTGATACCAACTGTTTTTGTGTGCAGATCTCAGAGTCTAGGCTACCTGAGAGTCGCGTTTTTTTGACAGCATGCTTATGGGGCGGGCAGCTAGCGGATCGTTAGGAAATATTAGATGAATGTGATCATTTATGTTTGGGCCTGAAATCACTGATACCACCTTTAATCATTTCTAGCAGTGTACTTTTCCATATATAATGACACGTTTTTCCTATTGTACTGTATTAATCATTATAATTTAGCATTCATTGTGGAGATTACTGTTACTGTTATTATGACTACTATTATTTGTTATTGTTATTTGACCACACACACATGCAAAGTCAAATTTATTCAGTGTACTGAGTTGTGGTGACAATAAATGGGTTATTCCCGACCGTATACCTGAGAAAGTCTCTCACCGGACACTCTGTAGTGGGTCTGTTATCAACCAAATTCAGCTTCTACTAGCCAACATTTTTAGAGTGCCAAAAGGTTCTATATACAGGTAAAAAGAAATATCTTAATAACTGCATAATACTAAAATTATTAATTTTTTTTCAAGGGATAAAGTGTGTTTACAAGCTGTTTAGTTAACAACATTTAATTAAAATGAAAAATGAATTGAAACAAATTAATTGAAATTAAATCCATAAAATGATCCCATGATGGGAACCAGTAGGGGCCATAAATTTAGTTAGAGCATATTCTGGATCTTTGGCATTAATGGTGCTTTTTTTCACTTTTGTTTTTGGCTCTAAAAGTAAGAAATTAGATTGACTGGAACCAATGAGGTCTCCTTGCACCAAATTGGCACTATGAGTAATGAAGCCTGAAGTTACTTCAGGAATAATAGCTTATAATCTTAGATATTGCAGCAACTCATTCACCTCATGAAAATTCACGAAGAACAAATAAACAGCAAACAGTTTCTCCACTTCATCTTATTTCTCCAGTCTGACAGCAGGCCTCTGACTCACACAGGATCTACGTAATGAATGATCTATGGAAAGCTACCCGCTGAGACTGATAGAGGAGGGGGAGTGTGAACAGCCTCTAAAACTCCATACTTGAACAAACTTTTAACAAGAGTGAGCAATATTTAAAGTAAGTGGAAAATAACATTAACCCCTTGCCCTTTCCAATTTCAATTCAATTTTGTAACATTTTGCCATTGGATGGATTTGAACAGATTTATAGTTTTAGTCTTACTTTTTATTGTAAAAAATATAAAGTCACCAAAATCAAATCAGAAACCAGCTTTACAAATGTCACATGACAGGCATCTAAAATACAGTATTTTCATGTTATGTTTTGGTTCACATCAATAACTGAGGCTGCAGGATCGCTTATAACTGTTTGTCATGCAAAACAAACAAGTATCCATACTAGTAAAACAATGACGTTGTATAACTATACTGTCATACACTTTTGTAGATATCAAACATTATTGATTTCTTTTGTTGTTGGCAGTCATACAAGAAAGCACTGTACAGAACAGAAATATACTGTCATAAAGGCGCATATGTCAGTTGATATCACAATATGTAAAATAATGTTAAAAAATACATTGTAACAAGGAAGAGAAATGTCTAGGTTGTGCTAAATAACATAGGAATGGTGTGTGCTTTTTCAGTTTAGATGATACTGGCCAACTCTGTCTACCCAGAATCCTCAGAGACAATCAAGCTGACAACTTCCTGGAACACCTACAGGATAGGGAGGGTAAAGACAGAGTTTGATGATGATTAGACAAAACCTCCATACCTTAGGCTAAGTGAATGGATCATTTTTATACATATTTTAACATTAAACTCACTTGCAAGTTTGTAAACAAATAAGACAGTGCAATGAAAAGCTTTCGCTCATGTTCACTATATCGCCAGCAATGAATCGCTTGACCTACATGAGCAAAAAGAGATTCTCTTATTAGTCATTTTAATTACCCGTTTACTGGAAAACATGCCTACAGGAAATGCAGATTTGAAATAAACATGAAAAACTAATTCAAAGGATCATATTATTCAAACATAATAATGAGACCTACCTTGGACTTTCTGTTGAAATCCACCAGCTGCATTGCCAATGCAGAAGCATCCCTGCTCAAAGCTGATTTGATCATATTTTTCAACGTTGGCTAACAAAGTGCCATTTACCGGCAGGTATAAAGTGCTTCCATTGGGCTCCCAGCTCTCGGAGTAGTACACACCTCTCTGGCCATCAATCGAGACAAAACCACCTAGAGGTAAGACAACTCGCAGGAGTCAAATGCATTGCATTTACGATTAAATGTAGACTTACAATTTTTCCTAATACAAATTTTATCAATGAAGTAAATCCTATATCAGAATAATCAAATTCTAAAAGGATGTATCTGCCAATAAGCCAACTGGAAGTATGAAATGCCAGATTGATGCATGTTTAGGTTTACAGTTGGAAATACTTAATGCATATTGTATTAGCAATTGTAGGAGATAAAATATGTATGTAGAAAATAATGTATATATAGATACAATTAGTTGTCCATTTGTATTAAGTCATTTAATGCAATTATTTTAAATACATACATTTACATTAATGTTTTAATTATTTTTAAGACTTTTTAAGACCTAAGTTCAAAATCTGGTTTTGTATTAAACTCGACACATAAGGATTTTGCCTCAACTAAGAGCCATACTTACGTTTCTTCAAGCTCTCTTTGGAGGGAAAAAACTTACGACCATCCTCTTCGTTGCCATTAAAATTATTCCCATCATTTCGTTTACGTTTACTGGGTAAACAGATGGGCGACATTTCAGTAAATCCATTCATCCATTTCATATGTGTCTGACAAACGTTACTGGACAGTGTTCCATTGGGGTCCATGATTCACTATACAGTAATGTGGACTTTTTGTATGTAGCCTATAATTATTACATGCACATGCACAATATTCGTGGCTTTGAAGCATTCGGTGCCACACAGGATACTAAATAAACGCCAGGATATCTGTGACAGTGTCTATCTGAAATAATTTAAAAACGACACAAAGTAAATAATGTCATTAGTTTACTAGGCTATGTCTTTAGTAACACAGAGACAGGCGATTCACAAGCGCGAACCAAAAATCAAAACAATGAGCCGTGAATGAGTGTTGCTTTATTTTTTTGCCTGATTCAAATGGTTAATTTTCTGTGTTTTTTGTGGAATATATGATAAACTCTTTGAATATATTCACTTTGAAGTACTATAAAACGTTATTATAAAAGGAACAGATTATTTTTAATCATGTATTGATTGTGACAATACCCAATTTACTATCAGGCACAACGTCGTGTGCTAATAGCGAGGGTCCTACCAGCAGACCCGATGTTACGTATTTCCCTTTTCGCATGCCTCTTGGATTGAATGTGGCTTGGAGCTATCATTTGAGTCACATATAATCTTTTATTCCAGCTTTAACATGTTTAAAATCGAGGGACTTGGGCCGAAGATGGACCCGGAAGAGATGAAGAAGAAAATGCGCGAGGATGTCATCACGTCTGTTCGCAACTTTCTGATTTATGTTGCGCTTCTGCGACTCAGTGAGTATCAAGGCGCTTCTTGCATGTATTTGGTTAGATCAGATGTGCACGTGTGATCGTTTTAAAACTGAAATTTTGTTCGTTTCTTTTTACTGAGTTTCTCGAGGCTCCGTTTGAGACGTTCTTATTGATGATTATTCCGCATACTATCAATTGTATGTGGTCACTGTGTATATGAAGGATAGAGGTCACCTTTGAAGTATATTATAGGCAGTGTGTACAGCAACGTCTCTTCATATCGATCAAAAGGTTTATGTTAATATGTGGCTTTTTGTTTTTCAGCACCCTATGTTTTGAAGAAGCTTGACAGCATATGAAACTTCACCATGGACAGAAACATTCCCTGTACAGATGAGCATGCAGGACCTGGACGATGCTGCACATTCACTTACAACAGCAGTTACAGTTTAATGATGAGATACTGTAACTTCATGTCATTTATTTAATTTTTTTTTTTTTTTTTTACTGGTTGCAATTGAATATACTTATTTTTTCTCATCCAATCTTAATTGCAAACAAGAGATATCTACCAGAATGTTGGCATGTTCAAGGTCTAAGCAATAAATCTTTAATCAGTTATTCCCTTTGACAGAGTTGTTGAAACTTGAACTTGGATCATAAAGCAGAGATTTATACGATTTGCTTCAAAATAAATAAATAAATCCCTGTGGTACATTTAGATTAATTCTTACACTTAACACTTCTTACAATAATTCTTACAATAACACTTACAATTATTTCATTGAAAATGATGTAATAACTGTGTCATTCGCATTGTATTCAATTCCTGATGTTTAGAAAAAGTGACTCAGCTACTTGAAATGTGCTTCTCCATGAGATGCCAAATATAGGAGTTTCGATAAATCTATTGTTGCATAATAAACACCATGTAATTCATTCAATGTTTTTAATCAACAATTTGGAGGGTATAATACAATTTGAGTTGTGTTGAATGACTTCAAATGTGAAATATCACAGAAGAACAAATGAGCAAGATAAACGTACCAAAGCATGTTATTCCAGTTATAATAGAGACTATCCAAGTGAAGTAATTCTAATGTGTTTTATCCCCTCTAATCTCATATGATGTAGTGCATTTAATGGTTAGATGTCACAGTACTGACTTTTTTCTGTTAGTATAAGGCACACGCAAGAGCACTACATTTTCAGCTCACTAGGCATTTCAGAGCCTGTCAAGCCTGCCAGCAAGTTGTTTGCAGTGAGTTCGCTCATGACACCACGTGTGGAGTAGGTAGCGCTTCCGATATGAGGGAGGACCACTGTAAAACAGAATAAAAACCAAGTTGGACAAGGGTTTTTTTCTACAATGATATGACTTGCTGAGATTTAAAGCTCACCACAGTTTTTAAGAGTCAGAAGTGGGTGGGCAGAGGTTCAGGGGTTGTGACGTCAAGCCCCGCTGCTGCAATCTGACCACTGCTGAGGGCTTCAAACAAGTCCTCTTGATTCACAACTGCCCCTCTAGAGAAGGGAGAATACAGGATTTTTCAGTCTAGTTAGGACTTTCTTTTTGAGGGAGAGGTTATAGCAATAAAGAATCAAACAAGTTCCACTGATGCTCTGCTTTCACTAGTGAGGTATACCTGCTGGTATTGATAAAGATTGATGTTTTCTTCATCTTGCTGAAGAAGGTTTTGTCACAAAGGCCCTGAGTGTCAGGAGTCAAAGAACAGGACACCACCACAAAATCACTCCCACTCACCAGAGTGTCTAATGGCACTGCGAGAGAGAGGTGAAGATGAGACGAGGCCATGATACAATCTTCATATCCCTTCTAAATAACCTTAATTCATACATGGTGTAGCATCTGGACCAGTCAGACACAATTATTCATTATAGTTCATTAATAATCCAGCAAACCCCCTCGCCCAAAAAGAAATTGCAACTTCAACCCCATCAACTCACAGAACCATCAAGACTCGCATCCGGATGCTCGATCAATGGCTAAGGCATAGCAAGTATCGTACAATTAACTAACTAAACAGAGGTTAAGTGTAAGTGGTAGACCCCTTGTTAACAAAGTGTTTTAAACTAAGAAATGGATGGTTCAGATGGATAAATGTATGCGTTGATTGTGTGTATGTGTTTGTTTATGCGTTCAAGATTTAGTAAAATACAACTTTTGTACACATTCATGCAAGTTGATTTTGGTCACTGCTTGTAAATCAATGTCACTTTAACGATGCGATCGAAGCAACATGCTAAGAGTTATTTTTCTGTGGCCATGAAAAATATAATTCCTGAGATGATCAACACTTGAGTGTTCGCTGGTCAAACAGATTAATTATAATCTGTTGTAAACAGGTTGTAATTTTAATTCAGATACATTAAGTTCATTCTATTAACTGACCCAAATATTTATAATAAATTATACCAAGTTATGATTAATTATTCATATTTTCCTTTTGAGCTAATCTGCTACAATGGAGTGGCATGAAGCAATTTCTTTTCTTTTCGTACCATATTCCCCATCAACCTCTTGGGCCTCAGGTTTGGGTTGTCTGCCTGTGTACAGCAGTCTCTTCACACCAAACGGCTTCAGTCGCCTTGCAATGGCCAGACCTACAAATCACAGATTATACAGAAAATCTATCAGGCCCAATAGACAGAATGCTTTCCATTTGTGAAAATTTATTTCTCCCTATAATGATATTATCGGATGAAACAGGTCTAAAGTGTTCACCTTCATCGTTTTAACAACATAAATAGGGTGATGTCTTCAATTACCCTGAGAGATTACATTGCATATGGTAACAAGGTTACCCATGTTAAGTGGCTTGTTTGCACTATAAATGTCATTGAATTTGTCACTGAAGTAAAACAACAGATGGTGTATGTATCAGAGCAGATGCATTTGTAGTTTATTTATGGTACTGAAGGGAGGAAAAATTAATCCTTCATGCCGTACCTATGCGGCCCAATCCAATCACCCCAACAGTGCTGCCCGAAAGACCATAACCACACAGCCACAGAGGCTTCCATGTACTCCAGCCGCCACTGAGAGAGATGGGGAGAATATGAATATTCAATTAATATAATAATATAAAAATTAGATATAGGTAATGAATTATTACTGACTGTTTTAAATTCCAAGATTTTGACCATAGTAATTATTTTAAATGATGTATCCATGCAAATCTCTTATTTATTTATTTATGTGCCCTCATAATCTTTCATCTAAATAACTTCCCCCTCCCTCTTGCATATCTTCTCTAAAGACTTGTTAACAGGCACGAGGACAGGACAACCTGTCACTCACATCATGAAATCACAAGGGGAAAAAACACAACGATCCAATATATTCCTGATGAACAAAATCATAACCCGCCCTACATTTTCTCTTGTTTAAGAAACCATTTCGTTTAATGATGGCTTGGGATTATGTTGAACATTCGGATCGGTTCCTCTACAAAGCTGTAATATGTCATATGATGTAGTAGAAAATGTGTCTGACTTGCTTTTTCACTTCTTCTACACCCTCGGGAAGACGTCGGGCAGTGGCCAAGAGCAGAGCCACTGTTAGCTCAGCAGTAGCATCCGTCAAAACATCAGGAGTGTAGCCTACTCTTATCCCTCTGGGATGAAGAAAAGAGTATATGCGTTAAAATTGTATGAACATTCTTACTGATCAATCATAAACGATCCACTGTATCATCTTTTCACTTTCTGGGCTTACAAAAAACACAAACTCACCGTTTCTTTATCTCATCTATAGCAAGGTGGTCAAATCCAACAGAGAGAGTGCTGATCACTTTCAAGTTGGGTCCTGAGCATATTTAATGTGTGTGTTATCAATATTGCCTAATTAGTATCTTCACCTTCAGTTGTTCTACAGCTTAAACAGAGGTTTGCCTTACCAGCCGCATCCAAGACCTCAGTATCAATTTTGTCTGAGAGTAAACAGAGAATCCCGTGAGCACCTGCCACCCCCTTCAGAAGTTCTGCCCGGGGCACAGGCTCATCAGAGTCCCACACTGACAAATTACACCTGCACATAACGGGGAACAACAGAGACATCTGAATCAACGAAAAATGCTCAGATATTTACAAGCAGTTTCATTTAAATCATGTTGTGCAAAGTTGTTTGTAAAATATCAAAGTGTGCAATAAGGCTCGTGACGACGTTTTACATTTAGACTGTAAGCATGCTAAGGTGTAACTTTAAATGCAGGAATGAAGGCAAACTATTTGTATCTGCCTCCTCCAAAGATCCTTGAGGTTCACATGCTGCTAATGAACACGTAGTTTTAACACAAGCTACAGTACATCCTCTCATTAACCCTCCACATAGAGCATCTCAGATATTTTATACATGCAAAATGTACATATATTCCATGCATACTACTAGACCATAAAGTTTCGTACAGGCCGGCTTTTTGGAGTATTTTCATGCCCTCCTGGGGAATGCGTCTCGTGACGAACACTTTCAGAATCTGCTGTGCGCTCATCCTGCACAATTAAAGGTTAAACGGATGGAATAATCAGATATATTTCACTTCGAAACTGGTAACAACAGAAATCCAGAACAGACTTCCCTATATTTACAGTGGCTACAAAGGTGGGAAGCACTAAATGAACGTGACAGTGAGCTAGACTAGAGTCTCGTTCAGCAGACTTTAGCGCCATCTAGTGGAGCGGATGGACAACGCAACTGCGGTTGCTTGCTTTTCTGAGGGACTTTTATTCGGATGAAAGTTTGATAAGGTTCGAAAATGAACTGTAAATTGCGACAGGTACATTTAACGTGGGAATTTTTAATGTTAAAAAAGTTTTGTTTGTTTTGCTGGAAATTTATTTTACTCATAGGTGGTAACGTTATGTTTCGTTTTGCCGTGTTTCTGTTTTGTTTAATTGACATTTTATGCAGGTTTTGAGGTGTTTATTGACTTTAGTTCATCGTGAGTGTAACGTTAAACGGACAGGAGGTCTGATGGTTGTCACGAGGGCGCTCTGTGAATCTCCGGCGATTTTAACCGGTAAAAAACGAACAAACTAAAGTCATTCTGACTTATTAAACAAATTTCATTTTTCAAACTTGATAAATTAATTTAATGATTTGTATTAATGTTTCATTCATCGTGGCAATCGTTGTCTTTCACAGTATCTGCTGCTGGAGCTTGGTGTAGCAAAGTTTCTACGTCTGCTTTGAAGGGTGGGTGTGTACTGGGCCTATAACTTTACACTGATAATTGTACTTGTGAATAGGTTCAGATTCACGCTGGTTCTTCTGGTTTCCTTTTTTAGAGGCTGTGGAAAGACTTTCTTTACAGGTCCCACCTTGTGAGAGTGTTCATCGAGAAGAGCTTCAGAGGTTTACTGACGATTTTGGGTCTTTGTTTTTTACCTATTCTTTTCACGTAAGTGCTTCCTTACTGAATAATCTATCAAGAAATTTGTATTTGGCTAAATAAATTTGGCTTTAATTCTCATACTGTAGTAATACTGTGTTGACTTTTTTTCATGTATACTGGTAATCACAAATTATGTGTAATTTGATTTATCTTCATTTTAAAATGTTGGAAAGGCTTCTAGTCAGTCAGTGGAGGAAGAACAGTCAAATATCCAAAGATTTCTGCACAGACTCAGTCTTGTTCATGCGCAGGTGAGACCAGTGGTGTTCATTTGATACCTGCCTATTTCAAACTAATCAAACAAGATTGATAATTTCCCACAATTGCATTGAAATAATCCAAAATGTTCACCGTTAATGGATCAGTTCATTTCAGAATGAAAATTTCCTGATAATTTACTCACCCCCACGTCATCCAAGATGTTCATGTCTTTCTTTCTTCAGTCAAAAAGAAATTAAGGTATTTGAGGAAAACATTCCAGGAGTTTTCTCCATATAGTGGACTTCAGCGGTTATCAACTGTTTGAAGGTCCAAATTGCAATTTCAATGCAGCTTCAAAGGGCTCTACACGATCCCAGCCAAGGAATAAGGGTCTTATACCGAAAAGATCGGTCATTTTCTAAAAAATATATATACATACTTTTTAACCACAAATGCTCATCTTGCACTAGCTCTGCGATGCACCATGCATTACATAATCACGTTGAAAGGTCATGCGTGGTCCGGTTCAAAAAGGTTGGATTCTCGAAAATTCTCATTTTCTCCTCCAACTTCAAAATCGTCAGACATTGTTGTTTTACCTTTTATTTATTTATTCATTTTGTAAATGGCGTTTGATTTAGTCTTTGCACATTCGAGGTACAAAGCGGCAAAGTACAAAGTAAATGCTTTCGCGTGACCTTTCAACGTGATTACGTAATATGTGGCGCATCGCAGAGCTAGTGCAAGACGACCATTTGCGGTTAAAAAGTATATAAATGTTTATTTATTTTTATTAGAAAATGACAGATCGTTTCACTAGATAAGACCCGCCTTATTCCTCGGCTGGGATCGTGTAGAGCCCTTTGAAGCTGCATTAATCTGCAATTTGGACCTTCAAACCGTTGTACCCCATTAAAGTCCATTATGTAGAGAAAAATCCTGGAATGTTTTCCTCAAATACCTTAATTTCTTTTTGACTGAAGAAAGAAAGACATGAACATCTTGGATGACGTGGGGGTGAGTAAATTGTCAGGAAATTTTCATTCTGAAGTGAACTAATTCTTTAAGATTAATTATGTTATATAAATGCGTATATTTGTGATATACTGTTGCATAATCATGAGTAAAACTATTCATCTTTTTATGTTTTTTTATGTTTTAGGTGGAAATCATCTTTGAGATTAGGACAGATTCAACAACACACAAGCAAATGTTCAGGTTATCTGAATAAATATCTTCACTACCATTAAAAATTTGGGGATCAGTAAGATTTTAAGATTATAATTTTGTTACCTTTATTAAGCAAGGATTCATTAAATTGATTAAAACCATAAAGCCATTTATAATCTTACAGCTTTTTTCATGTTTCTAAATGCCATTCTTTTGAACTTTCCATTCTCTTAAAAATCCTTTAAAAAGTACCACGGTTTCCACAAAAATATAAAGCAGCACAAGCATATTCAACATTGATAATGATAATAAATGTTTCTTGAGCATCAGGTCAGCATATTAGAATGATTTCTGAAGGATCATGTGACATTGAAGACTGGAGTAATGATGCTGAAAATTCAGTTTTGCCATCACAGGAATAAATTACATTTTAAAATATACTATAGAAATGGTTATTTTAACTTTTACACAATATTACTGATAACTATCATTGTGATCAAGCCAAATAAGAGACTTCTTTCAAAAACAATAAAAAAATCTTACAGACCCCAAATAATAATAATAAAAACCCAAAGCTTTTTTTTTAATGTTTTTGTTGCTTTTACTCATCTCTGTATTGATGTCCTACAGGTCTACTCATTAAACCTTCTCATTATTATGTTTAAAAAAGATATGTGTGTAATAATCTTTATTTGTTCTTTTATAGTGGACAGAAAGGAAGTAAAGTTTCAGTATTGGATCACAGCATTCCTATGGACACTGCCGCATACGGACAGTCAGTTGCTGCAAATTTGTATTAAACAGGACAACTGTGTCAAGCAGAATCAACACACCTGATTTGCCATTCGGTTTTAACATCCTGAATATGTCTTTACTTGCATTTTTTTTCTTCACACTTTGCCTCTGTAATTTTATAATGAAGGAGTCCATTCTCTGTGCGGGGTTTTCCGTCCTGTCCACAAATGCACCCAGTATTGGGAGACACACTGAGTTGTCTGCTCCCTACTGACATAATAGAGGCTGGACTGTGTGGAGAAATGAGCATGGTTACCATGGCAACACTTGCACCCTGTATGGAGCAGTATTCCAACTGGCCCTCTCGGCTCTCATGCATACGGATATCCTTTGTGATGGTCACATAATAATCGTTATTATTATTTAAGAGCATGCATATGATTTTAGGCTACTTGCCTTACAAATATGCTTGAAAAAAAATATTGTGATTCTGATGCATTATTCATATTAATTATTAAAAAATATATATTTTCCTTGACATTCATCACACATGCTAGTGTACAGTCCATGTGGGATGCCTCTAATGCAACAAACACAGAAGAGTTTCCTCCAGAGTTTGGCTACTTCACTCTCCTGGGCAGATCTCGGCCTTTCTGAAGTCTGTTGCATGGAAGCACAAAATATCCAGGGTAAATTATAGGATTAAATGGGGATAAATTGGGGTAACTGAGAGCCAATTCGCTCTCTGCGCTGTAATTTTATGGATGGCAGCCTTGCTGCAAAGCATAAAGGGCACTGTTACAAATCACCATGGCTTTGAGGCTAAAGTTGTTCAGACGGTTATCCAGCATGTGTATATATTATTTAATTCTGGCTTTTCCCTTTATAGGCTGTCTGTGTTCTGATGTAGAATTCTCTGTTGAAACTGACTACAGTGAGGAAACAAGATGTAGTAATGCTGTACAGCAGAACATTGAGCCAGAATGGAGCGGTGCTGTAGAACAGACTCTGACTGTCTTCATTTTCACTCAGTACACTGACCCCTTCCGCTCCCAGATCACTGACTTTATAAGTGAGTTCCATTTGCCTGCCCTGTCACGCAGACATCTTAAGGTTTAAATATTTTCTGCTGAAGTTCTGCTTTTAAATGTTTTAGGCAGTGAGGAGGTTTTCGAGAGAGACTTGGATGCAGTTCTTTGGTACAACGGAGATCAAGTGAGGGCAACTCTACAGTCTATCATGAAAAAAACGCTGAAAAGATTCCGGCAGAGACACACTGTAAGATTTGTCTGCATGATGTTTACGTACTCTACAGTTCAAAAGTTTAGGTCAGTAATATGAATATATGTTTTTGGAAAGAAATAGTATACTTTTATTCAGCAAGGACACATTAAATTGTTCAAAAGTGACATTAAAGACGTTCATAATGTTCATCAAAGAATCTTGAAAAATGTATCACTGTTTCCTCAAAAATAATAAGCAGCAAAACTGTTTTCAACATTGATGATAATAATAAGAAATGTTTGTTGTACCAAAACAGTATATAAGAATATTTTTCTATGTGACTGAAGACTTTTGAAATGACTCCTGAACATTCAGCTTTGCCATTACAGGAATAAATTACATTTTAAAATATATTAAAAAAAAAAAACAGTTATTTTAAATTGTAATAATTTTTCACAATATTACAGTTTTTACTGCTTTTTTTTTTTTTTTTTTTCAAATACATGCAGCCTTGGTGAGTATAAGAGACTTTCAAAAACATTAAAAATAACTTACCGACCCTAAAATTTTGAACAGTGTTGTACATGGAAAAATTGTGAAACTTAAGTCTTTAGTCATTGTTTAAACACTACTGAACCATACATATTTTCTGTGTGTACTTAGGCCAGGCAGAGGTTGGATTCTGCCAAATCCATTGTCTTGAGCTCAGTGAACAGTATAATTGCCAGCAGCAGCAGTGGAGAGTTTCGAAGAGCTTGTTTTGATAGCATGAGGGTATAATATATGGCTATAATTTATACTGGTTCCCAAAACACCCTATTTTATGTGTCATTTCACTTCTTATTCTTAAGAACAGTGATTTATTGCTTGTGAAAATTGTTTAAAATGTTTCCAACTGGGTTTGTTTTAGGTCAAGAGCTCCTGCGAGCTCCGTGTGTCGCTACAACAGTCGCTTCAAAGCATTGTGGAGGGGCGCTTTGCTCAAAAGCGCACGTGTAGCAATGAAATGGTGCTTTTGCAAACCTTGTTTTAAACTATTTCATTTCTGCATTCTTAACTTTGCCTTTTTTATGAATGTTTGTGATTTTAAACTCCTCTGAAGGTGGTGGAGGCTGTTAGCCCTGAACAAAGTAGTCTTGACAGCTGGGAGGAAGGTAAGTTTAAACAAATGTTTTTATACAATCATTCTTCCTAGAACTCTTATGATACAAGGGAACTTTTCATCGGAGTTGTTTCATGTCCTGTCTTTGGGGAGCTACTGACTTTAAAGCACCACAGAAATCATTAATAGAGTTGGTTGAGATGATTTTTTGAAAGTTGTTGATTCATCCTTTTTTTTCAGCATTTGAAAATCCACCAGAACTGCCTTCTAAGAGGGTTCACTGTGACCATGAGTCTTTCAGCTTTATCCCTAACAAGAGGCAATGCTCAGAGCCATTCTCTGAGAATTCAGACGCCTTCGTTAACAGTGTCTTTGAGGCAGCAAATATCCAGAGACGTCCTCTGTCCCCTATACAGCATCCACAAAGTCAGCTAACTGGAATGATGGCAGACATACCCTCAGCGCTGAGCCTGGCTAAACTAAATAATGAACAGGTGGATAA
The DNA here is from genome assembly GCF_964197995.2 of Scardinius erythrophthalmus. Classification (NCBI taxonomy): domain Eukaryota; kingdom Metazoa; phylum Chordata; class Actinopteri; order Cypriniformes; family Leuciscidae; genus Scardinius; species Scardinius erythrophthalmus. The sequence goes on along the minus strand of NC_138233.1, from coordinate 12,533,980 downwards.
TTATTGTAAATACTTCATGCTGCTTATTCAATCTGATATGTAGCCAAGAACTGATATGTAGCCAAGAACTCAATCACAAAAGATGTATACTGTGCATATCCTAATTGTTTTGTTATCTCCCTTTGTAAAGGTGGAGAAGCAGTGGCTTCAGGAGCTTGAAAACTTTTCTGAATGGGACTGAGAAAAAAATATTGAGATCAACAACTGTTGTTGCTTTGTTAACATCTTCAAAACATGTTGAAAGAATTTAATTTTTTATCTTTGTATATCCTATTACTATTTATGTTTAAGATAGAAGTCTTTGTTGTCATTTGTAATTTAATTGTATTTTATTTGTTATTTTGTAGGCTACATTAAATGTCAACTGTTTTTAATGAATATATCCTAATTGCTTGTTAAATGTACTGTATATCTACCCTGGAAATCCAGAGTTCTCACAAGAGCACAAGTTGAATTTGCTCAGCGAGTTTACTCTGGCGTCGAGTAATGATGCTCATTAAATATGCCCTTGTATCCGAGCTGCACCAATCACATCGGGTTATCTGATATAGGCGAGTCAGGAGCGAGCTAAACAGATGACGACAGCGCTGTGACATTGAAGTCATTAGTAAACATTGCAAGATGGCTATGGATGAACACCCATAGACAGTAAAAGAAATGGACACAGTGACCCCATAGATTTCAACGGAGAAAAGTGATGCAAATTAGAAGCACTCACTTCCTGATGGCTGAGCGTACTGCGCAGACTCAAACTGAGCTTGACGACGTAGATGTGTGAGCAACCTGTCTGACAGTTGTAAGTCTTCTAGTAGCTGTGCCAAGAGAAATCTGAATCATTCCCTTTGGAATCTTGCAGAGACGGAGAGTGTGAGTAGGAGCTGTCCATGAGCTAGGAGCAGAAGCAACTTTATGACTCTCTATGGGCTTCTCCCTTGACTTTATCGGACTTTATTCCTCCACATCCCCCCGATTGACTGCGAACTTCTCTTCCTGTCTATATGGTAATTTCCAGAGAGTCGCGTGGTTATGACGCAATCATTAGCCTATTTTTACAAAAACTGCTTCTACGGGGCCATAACGTAAGATACAAGGTAATGGAGCCTTTTATACATTGTCGTGTTTCTTTAGAAATAAATAATGGACAAATGGAGTCTTCAAACGCCTCAGATGTAAAGTTATTCGCTGTCAAAGTGACGCCAAAATGAATGGGAGTCAATGGAATGCTAACAGCAGGTGATGGCTTGTTATCCAATGGCGGCCCCCGGGGGTGGTACACTTTTCGGGTGATGGATTGGCCCCCTGTGAACACCAGTTGTTTGAAATGGCTTTGGCCGCTACAATGAACGAGTTAGACTTGGCTTTTTATCTAAAAGAGGAACAGAAGACGGCGCTCGAATCATTCCTTTGCAAGAAGGGCGTTTTTGCTCTTTTGCCGACTGGATACGGCAAGAGTCTAATCTACCAGTTAACTCCGCAGGTAGCTAAGCGTATGGGGCTTGTTGTTGTGATTGGTCGTAGTGTTATTCAATTGCGTGCAGTGAGATTTTCAAATGCATGCTTGGTGCCGCCCCTTGAGCTGGCCGATTTTCATTAATCAATGCCAGACCATTAATCTTTCAGATTTAGGTCTGGATTTCCAGGCTACTGTATATCTAGGATAAATATATATAAATATATAAATATATATATATATACATACATACTTAAATACACTGTAAAAAGTGATCAGTTGACTTAACTTTTAAAAAAAAGTGAGAAAACCTGTTACCTTAAAATTACTAAGTAAATAAATGTGACTTCATGCGTAATTAAAAAAATATATATATTTATGTGGAATTGTCTAGTCAATTGTCAACTTAATTTTCACGTGAGCATAAGAGACTTCTTTTAAAAACATTAAAAATTCTACCGATCCCAAACTATATAAATACTGTATAAAAGTTTGAAAACATCACTATTTTTAAAGTTTTTAAAAGAAGTCTTATAAGCTCATCAAATCTGCATTTATTTGATAAAAAAAAATACAGAGGAAAAAAACTGTTGTATTGTAAAATATTTTTAAAATAATGTTCTTCTATTTTAATATACTTAAATTTTATTTTTTGTGATGCAAAGCTCCAGTCTTCAGTGTCACATGTTCATTCAGAAATCATTCTAATATGATTTGATACTCAATAATTATTAATGCTGGAAACAGTTGTGCTGCTTAATATTTTAATTAAACGTGACCTATTTGTAAACATAAAGATATATAGTTTTGAATTTCTCGACAGCCGTGCTCCAGTGAGGAGCTCCTCCACTAGTAGACCGTTCTGCTAGACTGCAGACACAGTGGAAATAACGCTCTCTCGTTCAATCACTCAGGATCTCGCGAGGTCTCCGTCTTCACTGCATTCAGTGTTGTGCTGTTGCTTTTCGTTATGGACTGTGTTGAGTTAACCGAACACCTGAAATAAATAATGGATTGAGCTTCATAAAGGTAAAGCATGCCTAACGGAGTGTTATTTATTTCCGCTTCTGTGTGTAATATGTATGTAAAAACAACTGTAGCATCTTGCTAAGCTGTAGCTGTCAGGCTAGGCTAACTGAAAGACACCGGCTGCAGTATTCAGATTCAGTTAGCAGTGTGTGTTGTTTACTGAGCGGCAGTCTTCACTTAATCTGATAGAAATTTAAGTAGTCGCACGTTTAGACATCTGCTGCTTTGACTCAGGGACGGGATATACTGATATCTTTGGCAGTTAATTCTAAGCTTATGCTCTTCTAATAAAGCTTGTAAGATAAGTGTACTGTCGGAAGTGGGTTTAACGTAAATATCGTCCTAACTTTGACTTTTACTGAATTGAAAAGGTAACGTTATTTATGTAACGTTAACTGTTCAGGGCGGTTCTCTTGGATCCCTCTGTCACATTTAGCTGATTTTTTAGTGTTGATAGATAGATAGCTGTCACTATGATCATTGTGGACAACATTTATTTAATTTATTTCATTTAGTTATCCATTAAATAACATTTGTAATGTGTTGCATTTTGTGCATAGAGATCTAACAAATGTCATGTGGTTGTACACATGATCATGTTGCTCTAATTGGCTTAATCTGATGTTTTTAGACCAGTGCACACTCCTTTTTTACCATTGATATGCTTCATTGTTGTGCATGCATTCAGGGACATTAATTTACTAACATTAAAATAATGTAAATGTCCAGCAGGATTCAGTGTGTGTCTTCTGGACTTGCCACAGAGAGGATGTTCCCCTGCCTGGCCCATAGACCATGGAAAGTCCTCTGTCGGGTCTACCTGCAACAACGAGCCCCTCTGTCTCAGAGACCCTTCAAAATAGCTAAGCCATGTTTTGGTAAGTAAGGTGTTGTGACTTGCATGTATTTTTTTCATTCTGTGTTTCATATTTTCTCATTCAACATTGGTTTCAATTAGATGCAATAATCCTAGACTAGAGTCAGATATTATTCTGATTACACAAATGTGATTCTCAATAGGTTGGCAAAGTGGAGGAGGGGTGCACAAACTCTGGTTTAGCTTCCCCGATTCCAGAGTCACTTCTTTAACATGGACACAGGTCCAGAACTGTTCCACATCAAGCAGTGGTAAAGATGGATCTCCAGCAGGCCCTGTAGAGCCAAAACCCACTGAGAAAGCACAAGCTGCACAGCCCTCTGCAAAAATAGCTGGTAATGAACTCATAATGATTCCACATTGTCTAATATTTGTTCATAGGCATTTGAATGCTGTCTAAAATGAGCTAATTTATACTTCTAGAACATTTCTATAAAACATTTGTTTTCTTAGGTTTTAGTGCACTTTGAGTTTGAGTTCAAGTAAATAAATATTTTGTATAATAAGTGTTCATTATCTTTTTTATTCACACACACACACACACACACATATGTGTGTGTCATGTGTCTGTGAGTTTTTTTTTTTGTTTGTTTTGTTTTAGGTGATAAAGTTAGCTCTGGTAAGGGAATATAATATATGTGTGGTAATTATGATTTATCATAATTTATTAATTTCTTTTTCTTTTTTTGCATTTGAGATTCCAAACCTCAAGGTCTGACGAAAGCGGAGAGCATTCAAGTGAAAGGTAGTTCAGTCTTGTTTTATTCACAGAAAATCCAATCAGAATGTATATCATTATTCTATTTATTTTAACTATCACTGTATGTTTCTTGTGTTTTCAGTACGGGCTGTCCTGAAAAAAAGGGAATATGGCATCAAATACACCCAGAATAATTTCATCACTGCGGTTAGAGCTATGAACGAGTTCTGCCTCAAACCCAGGTACCTTTATCAAGTGGAACTTTTGTAGTTTGCCGTTTGCTCCCCTTCCACCATGCTTGTTTCTTGATTCTGTGTGTGTGTGTGTGTGTGTGTGTGTGTGTGTGTGTGTGTGTGTGTGTGTGTGTGTGTGTGTGTGTGTGTGTGTTCAAAGTGACCTTGAGCAGCTTAGGAAAATCCGCCGACGTAGTCCCCATGATGACACAGAAGCCTTCACCGTCTTCCTGCGATCAGATGTGGAGGCAAAGTTTGTACAACTATCTTACACTACCATTCAAAAATTTGGGGTCAGTAAGATTTTTTTGAAGTAATTAATACCTCTATTCAGCAAAGACTATGGTATTCTATTTCAAATAAATGCTGTTCTTTTGAGAAAAAAAACATTTCACTGGTTTTCACTAAAATATTCAGCAACACAACTGTTTTTCAATGTTGATGCTAATAAGAAATGTTTATTGAGCACCAAATCAGCATATAGGCCTATGTCACGAAAAAATTGAAGACCGGAAGTACGTCTTTTAGTAGGGATACGGCTCTTCCGGTTAGCTTTTTACAATGGCGGAGTCCGATAGATACCGCTGGACCAAATCTCTCCGCAACCTGCCTGAAGTCACATATGACGATGTGGTTCAGATGGTAAATGAAAACTCTCAAGTGGAAAAGCGTGAAAGCTGAGTTATGGCTGTCTACGTCCTAACGCAGAGCAACCCGGTGCACTACAACAACAGCGGCGGGCCGTTCGCCAGTAAGGTAAACGTTTCTATGGTAACAGGGAGTTGGACCAATCAGCAGACGTTGCTGCTACGCTTAGGATTGTTGGTAGTGTAGTTTTTTTTCATAAGATCGCGGATAAAACGTGTTTTTCTTAAAACAAGGTTGATTTCATAAGAACTTATAGCTTCTACAGGAGCAATTAAACTTTGTTTCACAAACTCATAGCTCGTGGTCAGTCTACCTCGGATGGTTTAGACATCATGGCTGATAATATAAATCCTTATTGAGAAATACTGTTGACCGGAAGTTCTGAATCCCTAATCCGCGTTCCGGAAGCAGGAAGTGTGACATAGGCCTATTAGAATGATTTCTGAAGGATCATGTGACACTGAAGACTGCAGTAATGATGCTGAAAATTCAGTTTTGCCATAACAGGAATAAATTACATTTTAATATATAATAAAATAGAAAACATTTATTTTAAATTGTAATAAGATTTCACAATATTACTGTTTTTACTGTATTTTGATCAAATAATCGCAGCCTTGATGAGCATAAGAGACTTATGTAAAAACAGTAAAAAGTCGTACTGACCCCAAACATTTTTACCGGTAATTTATATTCTATTGGGCAACAGGTGCAAGTATCTAAAAATCATACGTAGAGAGATCAATACGCATATTTTTGGTTTCCTTATTTAGAGCGCTGGATGTATGGGGAAGTCAAGAGGCACTCACTCGAGAGAGGAATCTCAGGAAAGAAGTGGAAAAGGAGTACCAAGAAAGTATGTCATTTTCTCATCTCTCACTACATGATTTGCATTCTGCTGTTTTCATGTCGTCTTCTGACTTAATAACCGTTTGTATTTATTTATTTCTCATTCAAGGCACATTTAGAAATCAGCAGCTGTTGAAGGAATACAAAGACTTCTGGGGAAACACAAAGGTAAGAACAAGGTCAAACCTGTCACTATAATTTTTGTGTTTTGTTACCATTTCCTGAGTGTAACCAGTCCTCGTGATTCATGATATTCGTAATCTTCTGTCCCTTTCTTGGTGCTTTTTCATATTTGTCTTGTATGGTCATGCTGCTCTTATTTAATCTCAAAGCAGTGAATATGATGTGTGTACATTGTACTTTCAGATAACTATGTTTTTGATATTGTGTGTGTCTCCTATAGCCTCGGTCTAGGAAGAGAGCAACATTTCTAGAAGGGCCGGGAAAAGTGGTGATGGTGGCTATATGCATGTAAGCTTAAGTTTGTGTTACACCGCCATCAATATCAGGGCCATTTAGTCTAGAAACAGAAAATGAATGAGTTCCATGCATAAAGGAGAAGCCAATCCAATGCTCAATATCTATTAGATTAAGAATATTGAGTTATAGGGCATGTGCTCTCACATGAGGTTTAACACACTCTGTGTTGTCTTTCAAACAACCAGATCTGTGTCCTAGTTCATTATACAAGAAGTCAAATTATTTGTTGCTTGTGGAATCAGTTACATTAAGCCATTTTAGTGTTTTCTGTGAACTTTGTAATGCAATTAATTTGTGTGTACACTACGGTTCAAAATGTTTTTATGATTTATGATCTACTGCAGCAATTAGTATCCTCAATTCCCCAAAATTATTAAAAAGTATCACTAAAAGGAAAGGTGATGTGACAGTGGCAATCATTTATTTGATCAAAAATACAGAAAAAATAGTAATATTGTGCAGAATTGTTTTTGACTTTTAATATATTTTTAGTTGTAATTTATTCCTTTGATGATATAACAGAATTTTCAACATCATTACTCCAGTCTTCAGTGTCACATGAAGCTTCAGAAATCATTCTAATATGCTGATTTGCTGCTCAAGAATCATTTATTATTATTAACGATGTTAAATACAGTTGTGCTGCTTAATATTTTTGTGGAAACTGATACATTTTTTTTCACAATTCTTTGATGAATCGAAAGTTTGAAAGATCAGTGTTTATTTGAATTAGAACATTTTTGTGACGATGTAAAAGTCTGTCACTTTTGATCAGTTTAAAGCATGAATAAACTTTTGAATGCATGCATAACATGGAGATCTAAATGTCTAATTTCACTGTTGTAATCTGCAGAAATGGGCTGAATTTTTTCTTCAAGCTGTTGGCATGGGTTTACACAGGATCTGCCAGTATGTTTTCAGAAGCCATCCACTCGCTGGCTGATACCTGCAATCAGGTGAGGTGGAATTCATGGTTGTCTTATCACCTTTGACCTCCGTGACATTGCTACAAAGGATTATGTATGATTTCAAAATAAATTAGAGACATACATACATGTTCCTTCTTTTAATTAATGTCTTAAACTCTTAAATCTCTCACAGGCTCTTCTTGCAATAGGCATTAGTCAATCTGTCCGGAACCCAGACGCCATCCATCCGTATGTACAACTTATACAGTCTGATCCCTCCATGTTGACCTCCATATCCACTGTTCAAGTCTAAGCCTACTGTCCTTTCTTAATAAAGATACGGCTTCTCCAACATGCGTTACATCGCCTCTCTCATCAGCGGAGTGGGCATCTTCATGATGGGTGCTGGCTTGTCCTGGTATCACGGCATTATGGGACTCCTGCACCCTCAGCCAATAGAATCACTGCTCTGGGTTAGTAGCGTTCGGTTAGAACTTGTAGATGTGCATTTATTTGATCAAAAACAGTAAAATCAGCAATATGTTTTTACTTTTTTTATTATTTGGAAATATCTTTGTATCTATTTTTACTATACTATCTCTATTATTTTTGTGGAAACCCTGAAACATTAATTTAAGGTTTCTTTGATGAATAGCAAGTCAAAAAGAACAGCATTTATTTAAAATAGAAACCTTTTGTAACATTATAAATGTATTTACTGTTACTTTTGATAAATTGAATGTGTCCTTGCTGAATTGAAATGGAATTTAAAAAATCTTATTGTCATCTTAAAAAATGTCAGACTCTTGAACCGTAGGGTATATAGCTATTTGTCAAAAAAAAAAAAAAAAAAAAAAATTTCTTTTGTAGGCATACTGTATTTTAGCAGGATCTCTGGTGTCTGAAGGAGGTGAGATGTGGTTTCTTCTTGCATATTTTCATTAGCATTAACAAAGGTTTGACTGTCACTAATATCATCTATCTGCTGATTTCCCATAAAGCTACACTATTAGTGGCCATTAATGAGATCAAGAAGAGCGCACGTAAACAAAGCTTGTCCTTTTATGAGTACGGTATGTACCTTTAGTTAACTCTTCCATTAGCGTTGGATATTATTTGACTATTATAGCCTTGGCACAGTTTGGAGATGATCAGTTTGATATTTTTTGTTGTTTGTGGACAACAGTGATGCAAAGTCGAGACCCCAGCACTAACGTGGTCCTGTTGGAGGACGCTGCCGCTGTGCTCGGAGTGATGCTGGCATCTGGATGTATGGGACTCACGTCTCTTACAGGTAAAAATAAACTCAAGAATAATATGTGACTTTTGAATTCAGGAAAGTCATCGTACCAGACCTCCCTGTTTCACGTTTCCTTTTTCTATGGTCTCGACCACAGGGTCAAGTTTAATAAACGTATGGGATTGACCTTTATAACCTTGTAAGAGCAGTTGATGTTCTTTTTAAGCTTTGTAAATCCACCACCTAAACGCACTACTGTGCTCTCACAAAGTCAACGGCTGCCCAGAAGCTAGTTCCTCTTGCCCTGTGGTTTCATGGCTTTGTGGGAAATGTGTGTAAAGATCTGGAAAATACTCTATTCAGAAAAACCTCTTTTCATGCTTGAGAACAGCCCTGATGGCAGTTTCAGCTCATTTTATTATCTGGTGCTTTAATACAGTATGTTATTGAAGTTTAATCAACCATGAAACTAACAGAAGTGTTATTTTACATAGCAGAGCTTAAACAGAAAAATAGCACTTTTGTTTCTACCACTAGAGGTCTCTATTGTGCTGTTAAAGACTATTGCATCCCATTTCACATTTACTATAGTTCAAAGGTTTGAGATCTTTTTCTCTTTTTTTTATAATAAGAGTCTTATGATTGCCAAATGAATATTTATTTGATCAAAAATACAGTAAATGCTGTTACATTGAGAAATATAATTAATGTAATTTATTCCTGTGATACAAAGCTGATTTTTTTTTTACAGCCAGGATGCTCAAAAAACATTTGAAAATTAAACCGTTGTACTGATTTTTTTTTTTTTTTTTTTTTTTTGGAAACCAAGATACTTTTTTTCCCAAAATTCTTTGATGAATAGAAAGTTCAAAAGAACAGCATTTATTTTAAATAAAAAATCTTTTGTAACATTATAGATGTCTTTACTGTCACTTTTGATCAATTTACTGTGTCCTTGCTGAGTAAAAGTATCAGTTTCTTTCAGACAAACCAAAAAAATCTTACTGACCCCAAACTTTTGAATGGTAGTATACTTCTGCATACTAAAGAATTTGCTTTGCTGTTGATGATTCATAATTTTGATAAAGTCGTACGATAGGATGACAGTTAATGTGTCAATGGTAGCATCTAGCCAAATGGAATACCTCAAGATTCATTATAGTTCATTACTGTAAAAATCTGCTGTTGCCATTGCAGCTTCTACACAGTTTAAAAATGTCTAAACAAATTCCAACTTTTCCATAATGCAGGGTAATATATCTTATTCATAGTAGATGCTATATTACTTTTTTTAGCTATGCATTTACTGAATGAGCACTGTGCCGCTGTTAGTCCGATTGTTTGTACTGTGCTGTATTTTATTTTATTTTTCTAAACTGTTTTAATTATTCTTATTTCTTTTTATTATTTTAATTTCTTCTATGTAAAGCACTTTAAATTGCCATTGTGTATGAAATGTGCTATATAAATAAACTTGCCTTGACTTGCCTTGCCTTTGACAGTATGTCATCAGCACCTTTGGGTTTTACTAATACTAGTCTCACATTCTATTTTCTGACGGATAGGACATGACTTGTAATGCAGCTCATGTCCATATATGCCACTGTTTCATTATTACCTGCATTTGTTCTGCATTGATCCTCTCTCTCTCAGGTAGCCCCTACTATGACAGTCTTGGTTCTCTGGGTGTGGGCACCCTGTTAGGAACAGTGTCTGCATTCCTCATTTACACTAACACAGAGGCTCTGCTGGGCCGCTCCATCAAGGCTGAGCATGTGCAGAAGCTCACAGAGTTATTGGAAAACGACCCTGTTGTCAGGTCAGTCCTCTGTCTACTGCATGTGTCCTCTATGTGTACCTGCAGTCTGCAGGAGAAGAGCTTAATCAGCAAACAAGCTGCCATCTTACAGATCATAACAGTCCTTTCAATTCCATGAAATGGAAACTGCAATAGTCTTTTGTTCACTATTGTGACGTTTATTGGCATGAAACGGCTTTTCAAACAAGAAAAAAGTAGGCCAATGATTTTGTCCATTGGGAATTGATTGGATGGTTGTGGTCCAATTGTCCATTGAAGTCATTTCATGGAAGTGACTGTTTGTCCTGCTTTTGTGTCAGGAAACATGTCGCCAGAAGAAAATAGATGTCGCTGCATGTGGGAGAAGTTGTTATTTTGATTAAAGATTACAACATGAATTTAAAAAAAATAATGATGTGCACAAATAAATCATTTATAATGATCACTGCATTATTCCATTAAAAAAGGACTTTAAACGTACAGTATGTCATTTTTTTTTTTCGCCGCTAGGGGTCGCTAACCTCTTACAATAACAAAGGCGTAGTTTGATGACGCAACATTTGCTAAGAATTATGGATCTTGTCGTCAACGTCAAGCCGACCGATCTAATAATGTTTATGGATGACTGAATACATCGATGCTTTTATCATGACTGTGATATGAAGCAGTTCGGGATTGCTAAGAGACAGCTATCAGCTCCACACGCGACACGAGTCCCGCGGATATAAAAGGAATATGGACATTTCATTCTACCGAACTACACGCAGAATTACTACTCACAGGTCAGTTTATTAGACAAATTAAACTTATGAGGAAACGCAGTGCTGTTTCATTGGTCTAACATTACATTAGCACACTAAACTGCATTTGAATGTGTTGAAATGTGTTAGTCTGTCTGTATGAGACTAGCAGTAAGCTAGATCAACATTAGAATAACATACAGATCATATTCTAACATTTTATCATTGCCGAACTATATAACATTGATTAGTTTTATGTAAATGTGCTCACCTGTTTAATAAAGTACATGTAGGAGCGGTCGAAGTCTCGGACATGGAGCTCTCGTTTATATACTGTCTATGGGAGCTCTCGGCATCTCGAAAACACCGCGCTGATATTGATTCTCGTTTTAGTTCTCCTTTTTTATCCAAAGTCTGCTTGCCATGGTCCATAATGTTTGAACGAAACAACAACAGCGTGCAAATAGACATTGCGGAGTACATTGTCCACGTCTGTCGCCTTGGTTACTATCAGAGGGCTCTGGTTGCTTTGGCAGCACGAGCGGAAACCAGGGACTATGCGGATATGACGGCATTGGCGGTGACAAAACGGAAATAAAGAAACGTGCCGTGTCTTCGAATTAAATTAAAATTTCTCCTGGTTTGAAAGTTGTTGGAAACAGTCGAGATAATGTAAGTACACAACTAAAAAAAATATATAACATAGATATAGTGATTTTTAAAGCAAAAAAGTTACATATTGTGCCTTTAACGCAGAAGCAACCTGCTTCATGTGCTTTTCAAATTCAGGCGAGCATGACATTCTCAAATATAAAATTGCTTGGGCAGATTTACATCAGTGTACGTTCTTGCTTTGATGAGATTAGATTTGATGTCCTCACTGCAGGTCATTTTGTCTCCAGGGCAATTCATGATGTCAAAGCCACAGATATGGGGCTGAGCAAAGTGCGCTTCAAGGCGGAGGTGGACTTTGATGGGCGGGTGGTGACACGCTCATACCTGGAGAAGCAAGACATTGAACAGATCCTGAACGTACGTGCTGAGACACAAGGCTTCTGATCTGATGCAGATCATCTGACATGACTGTAGTGTTTGTTTGAGGTCTATCTATGGTTGCGTAGAAGCTACAGTTATAGCAGTTTTAACAATTGATGGTAGTTTTTTGCTTAACAATCTATTTTTGCACACCAGTTGTACAATCGTGTGCTTATAAATGTGTGTGTTTGGCCTGCAGGAAATTCAGCTGGTGAAGACCCCAGAGGAGCTGGAGAACTTTATGCTGAAGCACGGGGAGAACATTATTGACACCTTAGGAGCAGAGGTGGACCGTCTGGAGAAAGAACTTAAGGTATCTGATGAGACTATTGTTCAAAATCTCTCTGTATCTCCATCCTGACTCTCTTTCAGTAAAAGTGACCACCATGACTCATCAGACATGCCTGATGTAGAATGAATTCAGCAGACGCCACACTCATGGTGCACCATAGTTCCAGCAACACATAAAGCAAACCACTTCAGCTGTTAGCCACGGCTGTTCAAATAAAGCAGTTTCACTCTCCAGTGTTCAATTTTGGAATAGAAAAATCTGATTTGAGGTTTCACAAAAAGCGTCACTAAAATTGCTTTTTAACATTGATGATGTCTTGGCAGACGATGAATGTATGTGGAATTTGTGATCTTGAGCTTTGTGATCTTGATCTCTGAGCTTTTGAATGCGTTTCTAATTTGTTCTGATATTGTTAGAATTAACAAAAAGGAGATGTATTTCTAAACCATACACTATCATTGAAAAGTCAGATTTTTTTTATGTTTTTTAAAAAGAAGTCTCTTACGCTGTATTTATTTGTTCAATAATGCAGTAAAAACAGTAATATTTGGAAATATTATTACAATTTAAAATTACTGTTTTAATTATTCTTTAATTAGAATTTTCAGCATCATTACTTCAGTCTTCAGTGTCACATGATCCTTTAGAAATCATTCTAATATCTTTATTGTTATCAACACTGAAAACAGCTTAATATTTTTGTGGAAACCATGATATATATGAAGAGTTCAGATACAAAAGCCTCTGAGTGCCATCTGAAATTTTCTTCTAGAATGATCATTTTTATCAAGCTTGTATATTTAAGTTTAGTAATTTCACGTAAATGGCAATGCAAATTACCTATTAATTGTCATTTAAGTGAAATTACTGAACTTAAATATACAAGCTTGATAAAAATGATCATTCTAGAAGAAAATTTCAGATGGCACTTAGAGGCTTTTGCATCTGAACTAATTTTTTTCAGGATTCTTTGATGAATAGAAAAGTTCAAAAGAACAACATTTATTTGAAATGGAGCATTTTTGTAACAATGTAAATGTCTTCACTGTCACTTTTGATCAATTTAATGGATCCTTGCTGAACAAAAGTATTAATTTCTTTCACACAAAAAAATGACTGACCCCAAACTTTTGGACAGTAGTGTATGTGATGGATCGAATGTCTTTAGAACAAGTTATTACTTTTTTGTCTTTATTTTTCCTCGACTGACTCCTGCTCTGTATCTTCAACAGCAACGTAATCCTGAGGTGCGGCATGTGGATCTGGAGATTTTATAATGTCATGATATGGGGATCAGGATGAAGTGGAAGGACAACTAATCTAATCTCAAGCAACCTCCCGTCCCGTTCTCTCCAAAAAGCAGCTGAGGTCTTATGTTACACCGATCCCACATCATGTCCATGAATTATAAAAGGACCACTGTCTTATTTCATTTTACACTTTGCAAGCAAAGCAGCATAACACTCGTATTTCATTAGAGTTCTTGCATAACACCAAACTATTGGTGAAAAGGATATCTCTAGAAATAGTTCACATAAAGGGTAAATTGTCTGTTCTGCTATTCTGTTACTCTATTGCTTTCTGGATTCCCAGAGATGATGGCATGTTCAAGCAATGCCATTATCATTGAATGAAAAGAGCTAATTTGTTGAATGTTTGTGAGTAAGTTACAAAAAGGATAAACAGTAATTGTAATCTACTGGGGGAAAAAAACTGTTTAAATTGTTTAAACGGTTTAAAAAACTTTAGATTCTTTTGTAATTTCCACTTATTTAAAAAAGATTTAAATTGTACTAATAGCAGATTTAAAAACAAAATGTGTATTCTAAACTATATTGATATATTATATCCATATTTATCAGTAATGACAGAACTACAGAATCAAATTGGGATCTATCGCCCACCTCAGGCATCTCTGATGAAGACTGCTCTGATCTTCACATCCTTCCTATGCTAACAGCACTAATGTCCTAATGCTGCTTTTGGGACAGTGTTTACACTGTAATTGTGTGTGAATGAATGAAGAAAGCCGTTGTAGAAGATCCACAAAGACCGATCCATGTTTCTAAAGTCACTAAAATACATTCTGGGTGTGCATTGTTGATTTGTCACCTAGTTTGTGAACACAATGGGCCATATTTTTTTCCATTCTAAATAAGTCTTGACTGTGAAAATACAATACTGGTTTTAATATCTGAAAAAGAAGCATTCAGCCCATTGAAATACCCTCATTACACATGCAAACAATACATTTTGTGGTAGTTATGTGCTCTCTTGTGCTGAAGTCTAACCTGAATAAGGTTTTTAAACGTAATGTGATCAGAGCTTTGAAACTTTCTCAGCTCCCCTTAGGGAACAGTCAGACACATTTCTATATCTAATGCAGGTTGGATGAACACCTTCAAGGTTAGAAAGTTGACATTTGCATTGGGAAAAGGCTATAAGACCATATATATTTTAAATATGTTTATTTGACTGTGCTGTTTGATTTGATCTGTGAGCTGTTTGGAGCTACTGAAGAAAATTGGTTAATAAATTGCAGTTAATTTATTAAATCACTGAATAGTTGTCCTTTTTTATGAATATGCACTATTGTGCACCAGTTTGGGTAAGATGTTTCTTTTAAAGATAGGAATTAATACATTTTTGTTCAGAAAGGATGCAGTGAATTGATCAAAGGGACATTACATGCATAATGTTTAAAAAGATTTCTGTTTCAAATAAATGTTTGTTTTGGATTTTCCTTCACAGAATTAATTACATTTTTAAATATATATTTTAATATAGATTAAAAATCCTTTCTTTATGTATGCTGTCTTTATGTATTTAACATTTCTCTTCAAAAACACATTGTCATTGGCCAGCAGACTGAAATTCCTGTCTTATATGTTGATTGTGTTTTTATTAAAATATCATTGGCACTGTAACCTTCAATTAAAAAGGCGTTTCTGAAAATAATGGAACCATATTGATCTGCACACCTCAAATGTAGCATCATATAGGCTATAGGATGCCATGGTCAATGGCAACCGTGATTTCAGTTTGCGGTGTACAGGATGCATCTAAGCAGCAGAGACGTTGTACATAGTCTGTGTGTCACATTTTAGTGAGCAGCCTACCTAGACAACATCTGTGAGAGCATCGTGAGCATTTGACTCGATTGCGCCCTCCGGTTCCAAAACTGCTTTCTATGTAGGAAGCAAACAAGGCAGTGAGACAGAGCCATAGAGGGACATGAGAAACGTGTGGCGCATCTGTGATGGTGATCATGAAGAAAGGTAGAGACACCGCGGCTGAACATCGGATCGGATGAGGAAAAAATCACGTCTGTGAAGGTATAGTGTTTTTTTCTTTTGATCAGATTGATGTTTATTCGACAAATCCTAGAAAAAAAATTACATTGTCGTTGACATGCTTATATATAATCTCACAAAATAAATCACTGATTCTGCGGAGGTTCTTTGAAATGTGCCGATTTTCTACATGGCGCCCAATGCCCAGTTTTGTACATTAATTAGCTTCATATGAAATAGACAGACACACGATATATTTTTGTTTTGCTCACAGTATCAGGTATATGTTATTTAAAATACCTGAATATTGTTTCAGTATTCCTTCATTGTTTGAGTTTAACTGTTATATATCCCGTGTCCGCACGCTTGCAGCTTTTGAATTGCTCATCGACTGTCGATATTTGATATTCGTGTGAATTTTCCTATTGTTATTTATGTTTGTCGTAGCAAACACAACAATAGGGGGCGCTATCGGTCTTGTCTTGATGGTCAGGTCCTCCTCCTTTATTAATTCAGTAGGTAGTAATGAATGAAAACATCACGCTATATTTATCTGTTATTTTACCTTTCAGTATTGTCATTCGGCTACCCTTAATGTGACACTGGCTGTGTCTAGAATACCTAACGAGCTGTCTACCTAGACAGCATTAGGGGCATCATACCCACATTATGAGCCATCTTATGATGCTCATACAATGGTGTCCAAAAATGCTGCTCTTGCTCGCTATATTTTGAGAGACAGCCAGTGGTTTTATTATGTACCCTCAGAAGACATCACGCACAGATGGTTTACTCTGAGCTTTGAGCCTCTTTACAATGCTGCCTTGTAGACCCAGAATCAAGCAGCATTGTACAGGGCTATGAAAGCACAGAGACACACTTCCATGTCAGCCCGGCTGTTTATGAAGGATTTCTGCCAACCTGGAGTATATGTATTGGTGGTTATTTTGTATCATTGAGATTTACACTTCTTTTAATTATTAATAGATTTGAAGCTTTGTTTAATCAGCCCTGTAATTGAACTGAAAAGCGATATTCGTATACAGACATTAGGTCATCCTGTTTCAATGTCTTGCAATTTGATTCCTGCATAAGTTTGAATAATTAAATATACCGTATACTAATATCTATTATCACATGGTCTTTTTTGGCACTCCTGATCTTTTCTCAGTGGGGAACAGCATCATTCGTTTTGATGTTTAGCAGATAATGCTTTGAATTTTGGTTCATGCTGGGATCACATGGCTCAGAAAGATGATATGCCTCTCTGAACCAGTAGTTAATTTACTTAATTGCTATATTTATTTACAGCGACAGACAGGGTCCATGCTGTTGGATTGAGTAATGTTGCCAGACATTGTTGGCATGTGACAAAAAGCCTATGCTGTAATAAATAATCATTATCAAATAACAAACTCTGTAGACACAAATTAAGTTTTCTAGAAAAAAAAAATGTTTTATTCACAAATTGCAGTTCTTTCTGCATCTCTTGTTTTATACATGGCTTATGGGAGTGGAGATGGTGTTGGGAAGGGGTTGCAGGCACTTGAAGAGGACCTCAGTGAGAACAGCTGGAGCAGGGCTGGAGACCGTTCTCGTTGCACGCTGTGCACTTCAGGGCTTTGAAGGAGTCGGTGAAGCAGTTGCGAAACACAGACATTTTGCTGCCATGGCACATAGGGCACGGGACAAAGGCAAATCCCCCACACGTCTGGCATGTGTCGGGGTGCTGAACCCTCTGCGATTGGACAGAGAGAAATGAATTTGAATTAAACAATGGACCCGTGTGCAGATGCTCTTTATGATACAATCTGAGTGATGCTTTATTTATATATTATAAAATAAGACGACTACAAGCTTGAATTTATCTGTTATATTTTGGGCTACTCTGCTCTGCACTGTATGTTTTATTTTATTTTATTAAAAAGTGTTTGTAATTATTGAATAGCATATAGAAAAGTATTTAAATGTATGTATGCATGTGTAGAAAATGTAATGCAAATTATATTAATCACTGATATATTTACAGTGTATGTGTCAAGAGATATAATAACCAGCAATAATAAACCTTTCCTCTCATAAGTGGTTCTGTTTTCCTTGACAGAATAAACTATGGCAATAAACCAGATTTGGCTTTACATGAGCAATTAGAACCAATGTCTTTCTTATGTAAAAGCATATTTGTAGGCTATTGGTCTATACTACTTAAAAATAATGGTTCTTTATTGAAATGTATATGGTTGAACCTTTAACATCCATGGAATCTTTTAAATGCACAAAAAGTTCTTTATAGTGGAAAAGTGTTCTTCTGATTATTAAAATGTTTTTCACACTACTCCCTTAAAAATAAAGGTATAGGGGTTACTGCAAATATGCCATAGAAGAACAATTCTGTGTTCCCCAAAGAAACTTTCAGTGAACAGTTTTCTTTGTGTGAGGAACATTTTAATCATCTAAATAACTTTGAATGGAAAGGTTCTTCATGGAACCATGGATGCCAATAAATAACCTTTATTTTTAAGGGAGGGAAATGGTTATTGGTTAACTGTTAACCAAAAATGGTTCTTCTCTGCAGAAAGTCCCTTTTAGAAAATACATTTTAGTGTAAAATATCAATATGTACCTCAATTTTGGTGAGGAGATCCTGAAGCTCCCCTAATTCATTCATTGCAAGTATTTTCTCTGCACCCTGGACATGACATGCAAAACAAATCATTATTCAGAGTTCATACTTTAGATTAATGATGTTCAGTATGAATAGTTTGAACACTGACCCCTAGGTAGTGTCCATCAATGAAGACCACAGGCAGAGAGGGAGGTTCACCCACTCGTTTGCAGCGTGTCTCCAGTTCCTTTCCGTATTCACTGTCTAAAGCGATGTTCTTCTCTATGAACTTCACCCTGTGGTTCTGAAAGATCTTTCGGACCAGCTCGCATCGCTCAAATGTAGTCCTGACCACTCGAAAACTGGTGGTGTAGATTACAATTCGCCCGAACTCTAGAGTCAGTTCTGGCTGAGAGAAAGAAAACATAGAAGTCTGGTGTTAGACAAGAGTCTCTCTCTCTCTCTCTCTCTCTCTCTCTCTCTCTCTCAAAGTAATCAATCACATCTCATTGATTCCAAGAGCGAGCAAAGGAATTTGCAACAAAACATTCAGAATTAAAAGAATAGATCAGTAACAGTTCAATATCTTTAAAGCGCAGTTCTAACTGCAATTGAACAGTAAAATAAAACTAGATCGTGTGTACCAGATTTTCAGCATCTTTTTGCAGGTAACATGAGGCAGCAGTTGAACAGCATCTATTGATTTTGTGAGTCACTGTTCCTGAGATTGACCTTCAGCATTCTTTCTCAGAAGAGCAGCTTCCATGAAGTGTGAAGCTGGGTTTTTTTCTTTTCTTTGCAAAGAACAAAAATAGACTCAACCTTCACACATTTTAAAGTGAGGGTGGACCTGCACTGCCTTGTGCAACATTGCGTTTGGCTGATATTATCTTACAAGCAGCTTTTACTAGTTCTCAAATGCCAATAAAAACACTATTACAAGCATAGAGCAAATACAGTAGCATTGTAAGTCAAGCATGCGTTAAGTGTTAAGATTAAAGCATGAAGTGCCAATAAAACCTGCAGTAATGCAATTTATAGTGTACTTTGATCTACAGCGCATATGAAAGATATTATCACACTTCTGATTTTTACCATCCTTATCTGACATCAAATAGCAGCTCATAAATCGTTTACACATTTTACTATATCAGACAAAGGTGGTGACGTGCTTTAGCTGCTTTGATAAACAAAGATTCAGTGTTGCAGGAGAAGAAAATAGTGTCTCCAATGCATTTGGACAGGACACTTAGGGCCTGTTTACACATGAAATGACCAGGGCCCGTATGTATAAAACTTCTCAATGCTCTTAAGAATGGTATTAAGCTTTGACTTCAGTGTCAAAAAATTCTTAGTAAAAAGTAGGACTTGTTTAAGAGAAAGAGACTTTTATAAAGAAGCTAAAAGCATCTTTCAGCAAAGTCTAAGACTGATTCTTAAGTGCTGACTTTGGTGGCACTGCAAATTAAAGACTACAATGACGTCAACCCAAAATGGCCGCTCTCAACCACTGAATCAGCCTTTATATTCTTAGAATATATTTAGATTCTTAGAATTGTGACACGCTTAAAAACATTTTTCTTTATACAGCCCCAGAGGTTTAAATAGCACTATTGTGGCACTAACCACACCAACATAGTGGCCAGAAGTTATGTGCAATTTTTTGTTTTTGCTTAAACCATTAAAATATTAGGAAAATATTTTATTTTATACTAATACTAATACTAATATTTTAAAATACGAAGGAAGGAGGTTATCTGACCAAATTATTTGGCAAAAAAGAAACAACATCTACAGGTTTTAAGGAAAAAAAGCTCATAGGACAAATAATGCATTGGCAACAACATAATTAGTTATTAATATTTAACTGGTTCTCTCTTGTTTTTGCATGTGCTCTTAATTTCTTAGCATGATTTTGCATGTTTCATTGCATTATCACAAATAAAACACAGTATGCTTACAAAATCTTTAACACATTTTTAATAATATTTGGATAAAGGGTGAAGATAATCCATTTTCCTATAGGTTGGTCAACACTTTTGGCCACTGTATGGCAGGGCGGCCATTTTGGGTTGACATCATTGGTTGACAAACCACTTCAGTCAAGACTTTGCTGAAAGTTGCTTTTTGCTGCTTTAAAGGGTTAGTTCACCCAAAAATGAAAATTATGTCATTAATGTTTCACCCTCATGTCGTTCCAAGCCCATAAGACCTCCGTTCATCTTCGGAACACAGTTTAAGATACAACATACAACATAGACGCGCTACGCAAAAACACTATGTGAACTCACTCGAGGCCCAGAGAGAAGGAAATGAATAGTGGAATAAAGTCGTTATTTTTGTTTACTTTTTGCGCACAAAAAATATTTTCGTCGCTTGATAAACTTAAGATTGAGCCACTGATGTCACATGGACTACTTTGATGATGTCTGTACTGCCTTTCTGGACATGGACAGTATGCCGTCCATTGACTTTCAATGGAGGGACAGAAAGCTCTCGGACTAAATCTAAAATATCTTAAACTATGTTCCGAAGATGAATGGAGGTCTTACGGGCTTGGAACGACATGAGGGTGAGTCATTAATGACAGAATTTTCATTTTTGGGTGAACTAACCCTTTAAAAACATTTCCTAGTCTTAGACAAGTCCTAATTTTTACTAAGAATTTTTTGACACTATTCTTAAGAGCATTTCTGTTAAGTTTTATACATAAGGGCCCTGGTGTAAATGCCCTCCAGAACACATTTGAGATGGATTTAAATACGATCGCTCACTTCAGGAGGTGGTCTGAGATGCGTTCCAGAAAACTAAACTGAGCATCTGGTTGTTGAAACCACAAATTTACTCCTCCCAACAATGCTAAAAATAAAGTGTGTTATAGGCTATATGACGTGTTGTAGCCTGATATGACATTACTGCAAATGAGCAGCTGAGCATCTCTCCATCAAGCCACCGTGCAAATAAAACTGAAAGTAAGTCGCAGACACTCAACACGCAATCCTCTTCATTAAAAGTAAAGAAACTAAATTATCTTTACCAGTGCTTTAATTAGGACATTTAATTAGCTTTTATAAACTTGCCTTAGAAAAAAAGCAGCACTGGTGTGCATCTTGAGAAAAAACAATAGCACTTACATATTTTAAGATGAGTCTGTGCAAGTTGCTCTCAGTTAAAACAGCTCAAGCATGCATTTTAGTCCACATGCCTTGTCTGAGAAACTGGGGTAGTTTTCTTTGAGTTTATGAAAATTCATTTAAATCCCTGTTTACCCCCTGTTAAAAATGATATACTGTAGATGACTTAATGACTCAAGCTTTCAGCAGCTGTTTTAGTGCTCAACAACAAAGCATAGGTCCAGATAATACATTAAGATGATCAACTTAGCCAAAACACTTAAAGAAATGCATCATTAATCTTTAATCGTACAGTGATCTTGCTCAGCGGGACAGCTTGTTTGTCTGGCTAAAACCTGAGAGAAGGGAACAGGCTCTGTAACCAATAGCGGCTGAGGAAAGAGGTTCTGACCCTGTTAAGGACACAAGAAACAATTCTTGAAAGCTTTTGAGCAGCCGTCAACAGTCTGATAATGGTAACGTTAGCCGTTTAACGTGCATTGACGTCCACAGTCAGGGATTAAAGATTTTAGAGATGCTTGAGAAAGCTGGCCCTCTATGACTTACCCCATTGTTTTTAGCCAAGTTATCAAAGCGTATTTGGCCAGCACTGACTTTGTGCTTGACTCCTCGAACCGTTCCATTTTTACTGAGGATATTCACTCGTTTGGTACCCAACACTTTGTCTCTTCCCCCTGCAAACATCAGCAAGTCATCGGGCTCACTTCCGCTGTCATCCAGCTCCGAGCCCAAGAATCCACACAAGTGTCCGTTCGCCTCCCCGCTGGTGGATGGAGTGCTGGCCCGGTCTGCCTCGGAGCAGCTGGTGCAGTCTGAATCCAGGGAATCCGATGGCCCTTCATCCTTAAACATCTCTTTCAAAACCCGCCCGCTGTTCCCTGAGGCCACCCGGAATCTCACCCTCTTCTGCCTCTTCCCATCCTCCGGTGTCAACAAAGCCTCCTCCATTGCGTCGACTTACATGGTCCAAAAAGAAAAAGCCATTTTAATCCCTCGGATTCATGGGTGGATGAATACAATTAGCCCCGGTATTGCTCCATGATGTCCCCTGGAGCCCAGGCACAGCGAGTAGACCTGGAAAGAGGCAGATCTGTGAGTTACCGTCAGCTTCACCACCAGTGTTCCTGTACATGTTAATAATGCATGTGGCCTTGCCATGGTTACTGAGAAAACCGACCATGAAGAAACTGATAGTCTTTTTAAATAATTTA
Source organism: Scardinius erythrophthalmus (assembly GCF_964197995.2). Lineage (NCBI taxonomy): Eukaryota > Metazoa > Chordata > Actinopteri > Cypriniformes > Leuciscidae > Scardinius > Scardinius erythrophthalmus. The sequence continues at coordinate 12,511,458 of NC_138233.1, read as the reverse complement.
TCATGCCATAGATTTGTCTCTTTTTGACAATGAATAGCCTTGACTCATAGACCTAAAGTATGCCTGGCTTTGTGACCTTTAGGTGTAAAGCAAAAAATCTTTCATTTACTCACACTCAACACTCATGTCGTTTTAAACCGGTAAGTCCAAAACAACTTTGGCTTTCACTGTATGGACAAAAAAAAGTTCTACAGTAGAAAAAATCAGTCACACTTTAGATCACTATTCAATTAATCTCACTATTCTATTTTTCCTCAATAAACTCTCAATTACTGCTTATTAATAGTTAGTAAGGTAGTTGTTACATTTAGGTATTGGGTAGGATTAAGGGATATAGAATAAGGTCATGCATAAGTCAATGATACAGTATGTGCTTTATAATATCCAATATCCTAGTAATATGCATACTGATAAGCCACCTTAATAGTGAAAATTGGACCCTAAACTAAAGTGTAACCAAAGAATCATACAGGTTTGACTTGATGGCAGAATTCTCAGAATGTTTTGGTTGCACATTCTCTTTAAAAATTGTATTATGTTTGTAAGTTGAGACAGCAAGTGCATACATATAATTTGAGAGGTACATTGATTTGCTCTGTAAGGTTTCACCAGCTAGAAGTTCTGGTAAATCTTTTATGATTGCTTGTCAGCACGATGGAGAGACTTTTCTATCTAATTATCTACTGTGGTTCCCAATGGATCTCTGAGCTTCTTAATGCGCTGCAGTTCCATGCCACTTAGAAGATTGCGCTCGGTCTGCATGCAAACACCTGCTGTGCTTGAGCATGAGGGGAAATGGAGCTCAGCTGTCATTGGCTGGCATTTTTGCACCCATCCGCCCTCCAGTGGGGGATGCAGGAAGCATTGCAGCTGCTGTGTGACTACTAGCACTGCACAAGTGGGCCGAGCCACATTGTGTGTCAGAGCGCTAGGCCGACTCACACAGTTGATGAAAATGCGATACATTTTCTGTACTAGAGAAAAGGCCTTTTTAAGTGAGCATTTTTCAAGAAATAATTTTTTTTTCAATAATTTTTTATGTTAAAGATTTGTGGCTTGTTTTTATCTATTACTTTTGAAGTCATATTTGTGTAAATTGACAAAATTTTACTTTTCCTTCAAGAGTATTATATTATAAGAGTATTGTCCAGTCAAATGCTCTTTAATGAAAATCCTTCTCCCCCAATACCACATGCAGGTGAATATATTTACTTTCATTAATTTATTTGCAAATGAATATAGCACAAAGCATAAGTAGGTGGAATATTTAGAGAACAAACAAATTAGAAAAATAAGAATAAAAAATGCATAAAAATTTGTTATGTCATTACGTATTTGTAACGATCACTAGTGAGAGTGCCCGGAATTACTATCAGAGGGCACTCCAACCCGGACAATCACCACACACCCACAGACTCCATTCCCCATAATCCTTTACCAAGACTAATCAGCCATGATCACATTCACCTGTGTCTCATCATCTTGTTTACTCACCCTATATAAGCCTGGTTCTTTCTGTCATTCCCTGCGAAGTCTTGTTTAGTGTTACACTGCAAGCCCAAGCATTCTCTCTGTTGATCCCGTATTCTTGGTTTTTGATCTTTGCCTGTTTCTTGGATTCCCCTTTTTGCCTGTGTCCCCTGCCTGTTGTGTTTGTTTGTATGGACTGCCTGCCTGTGTTTGACCTTGCCTGTACTTTGGATTATGCCTTTGGATTACCCTTTCAACATAAACTGCATTTGGATCCTCAACCTTCGTGTCTCAGAGCAGTTTGTGACAGTATTAAGTCATAGCAGCTTAGGAATTCAAATATCAAATTGGCTACTAAATTGACTCTGGTGAATATGAATTTTCAAGCTTAATTTTTTTCTTATTTACTTTTACTTTACTAGCTAGAATATACACTTCCGTTCAAAAGTTTGGGGCCAGTAAGATTTTTTTTTTTTTTTATGTAAATGTTGGATTTATTTGATCAAACATAGAGTCAAAACAGCGATATTGTGAAATATTGATACAATATTTTTTTTTAACAAGATTATTTTTTTCAGGATTCTTTGATGAATAGAAAGTTGAAAAGAACCGCATATATTTGAAACATAATTTTTTTGTAACATTATAAATGTCTTTGTCACTTTTGATAAAATGAATGTATTCTTCTTGAATAAAAGTTTAATTTTAATTTAAAAAATAAAATCGTACTGACCACAAACTTTTGAACGGTAGTGTTTTTAATGTAGGCAACTAACAAACAAGTATATGAAATCATAGTTTGTGACTGTAATATTGGCTCAAAGACTGGATATGTTGAATGTGTTTCAACAAGAAATACATCAACACAGGAAAGAAGCATTTTCATGGATCTGATCATTTTAAGGGCAGATTATTTTAGTTACACCTTTTAAATGTCATATTCTTACTGAAGCATCATATAAGATTACAAATAAGTTATTTTATGAAGTAATGGCTTTAATAAGCCATTATGGCAAATGACAGACAAACCTCTTGCAGGGGCCTCTGTGTGCCCTCTCATTTATCATGCTGTATCTGTCTGTTCTTAAGAAGTCTCTCAGCCACTCCCTAAAGGAGTTATCAGAGTTAAACACAGTCAGATGAGATGTGCTTTGCATTTCAAATGGTAGCATGAGAAGGACCAAACAGCTTAAAACAAAGTCTCAGCATAATTTAGATGCCGCAAATCATCCAGTGAGTTCCTGCCTGTATATTCATGAAGTGATTTGCTGGTTCCTGATGAGTATTGGGCTACATTTCACTTTGAAGTTCAATATATCATCCGTTTTCAACCACATGCCAATATACTCGGACAGAGGCATACATTTTATTCATGGGCTTTTTCAATTTCCTCAAGACTATATGGTGAACCATGACCTGGAGAGCTCATCTAAAGTAGCTCTGCCCATGATCATTTAAATCCGCCCTCATTATGCTCCTCTCTCATCTCCAGTTCAGGGTTTTCTCTGTGAAGTCAGTGTCAGTTTTGTCTGTTCCCAGGCATCTTTCACTCACTGATCTCTCAGTAAATGATGTCATGTCAGAGTTTGTGATTGTCAGTGTCAGTGATCAGTGCTCAAGGCTCACCATGTCTATTCTTAATGTTCCTGAATCAACATCCTTGTTGATATGGCTAACAACCAACCAGTCAGGCTGGTTATGGTTAGCGGTTGGGTTTGATGTATACAGATTGAAGTTTGAGGCCTCAAGATCAGGACATCCATGTGTATAGGAAGGTATCTTGTTTTGGGGATTCTTCCATAGAGAAAGGATAAAATGTAAATATACAATATAGGCTATACAGTAGTTTTAAAGGAAGCATTATAAAATTAGTTTTTTTTTTTAAATGATGTTTGTCTTTCATTGTTTGATAATGGTTTAGGTTTTTTTTATTATTATCTATGATAAATGCCTCAATAGTGTTAAAATCAGGGAAATTCTACTTTGCACTTTTTCTAAGAGCTTTAAAATATGTCAGTTCACTTGGTAACTATTTGTACAATTTCTTACTTTTTATATAACTCCGTTTTCAACACTGCTGTCATCGCCATCGCACCAAGCATGATTAAGTCAAGGATCACCATGATTCACAGAGATGATGACCCAACCACCATTTTTAAGAACAATGCAGATTGCAGAAGTCCATGTTGTTTACAGAAACTTATTTTGCCTTAAATCCCATTCAGTAGAGCATTTGATGTGATTTATACATATGGTTTAATAAACAAAATAAACAAGCTTCAGAGCTTAACAGTCAAATTCAAAACCTGTGGCTCGGGATTTTATAAGAGGATTATTGAATTGTATGACTGATAAATTGTAGGCCTAAATATGGTTTAATACTTGTATAATTGAAAAGGTGCTCTCGGGCAATTCAAAATGTGAGGGTTCAATCTTTCACTACAAGTTCTACACCAGCAGGGGGCAGAGTCTGATCTTACTGATCAATCAATTGCTACAATCTATAGGTCAGGGCTGGGTTGGGTTTCTTAAAAGCATTGGGAGCCAAGTTGATCGTAGAGACTATTGATGCTAATGGGGAACGCTCCGCGGCCCAGATTGTTTCCTCATTCCTCAAGCTGCACTCCGTATTTTTCCTCATATTTTGTTTTACACATAAATTAATGCATAATATTTTTGAAAAATATATTTGTAATCAGCATGTGCATTCATGTATGTAGAAAAATCCAGTCATTAGCCTAATAAAAGCTGCTTGATTTCAAATGACGCTGGGCTGACTCAAGGAAGTCAAGGAAGCCGCCATACTGAGATCACATGACCAGGTGAATACTACTTACTATAGGCTACACTAAAAACATTGGTAAACTGAAAATGGTTGCTGAATTTTAAATGTTTTATAAACTGTTTACTAAATCAACCTAAATATATTAATTTATAATGTTTTTATAAAAATCTCTTTTATAATGTTAAATCAGGTAGAATTTATAAATCCTCTCCCGTGGCCTCATGATGTCCATCGCATGTACACTTCACAATCTCCCTGGAAGAAGTAGGTCATCCGGGTACTTTTTGCCTACTAGTCCTGTGAATTCGGACTTTTGTCACACACTGTTTTTAGCCTACTTTATAGTAGGAAAGAATGCGATTTCAGATGCAGCCAGTGACACTCGATAGTTTTTTTTTTTTTAATACAAACCATTATTTTTCAGCATAAACATACTGTACATCACTAGACAGTTAATGAACATAATCTAGCTAACATTTATTATTCTATGGCTAAAAAATGTTGCATTTATAGCCTACGTATCAAGCAACGTATTTATCATATAATAACAAATAATGTCAAAAACATATCAGGTCTGCTGTTGTTCATAAATACCAGTGGACTAGTGAAGTTGTACGAGGACGTTGTCATGTCGCCAAATAGAGTCATCAGTTGTCCCAATGTTTAGTGAGCCAGGGTCCTTAATACCCTTTAAGGTATACCAGTGCCCGAATTTGTGTACACGATATGGTTCACGACCTAGGAAGCTATATGGAGCTGATTGAGATGCACCCCAAGACTACAGCTACTGACCAGCACAACATAAGCAATTTAATGAATGTACCTTTATTAATTAAAATGTATTTATTTGCTATATTTTATTCAGACAGTCTCTTCTAGACAACATAAAATACCCAATCACCTTACGCCATACCCTGCATTCTTATGAGCAAAATAAACATGCACTGTGTTTTTAATTCTAATTAGATTCCTCAGTCAATATCTGTTAGGCATGCAGTCTTTTTTCACCCAGGCTTTAATGTCTCAGAATCCTCAGCTATTGTTAGAAGATCCATCAATTCCAAGGGGCCTTTCTTTCAATCGGCTGATAGGTTGCTTGCCAGCGCTGTCTAGGACAGATGGTGACACCCGACTGTTGACTGACAGGCATTGCTCTTGGTACTTTCATGAGTTCTATTCTTGTCCAGTCCATCTCAAACTCATATATTGATGCCATCCATTTAAAAGTATCATTTCTTTCTCAACTCAGAGACATTCTCACTCAAAAAAATCAACATGCTATTAATAAATACATACATGAGCATTCCATTGAATATTGAATGGTCCATGCATTGAGAAACTGTCAATAAGTGTAGATGACACTCATAGCCTGCAGTGAGTGCAGATCTTGTGTGGCCTGACAGGAGAGTGTTCGGATGGCTCATGGGCTCATTTATCACAGAGATGGCCTCTGACCACTGCTTTGAGCACAGATGATTCCAGGCCCTGTTTACGGGAGAATAAGATGTCACTGTGCGGTTTGAACTTTAGTGCATGCAGGACATATGAATGAGTCATGATGATTTAATGTGTTGAACTGCTTTTGTGGGTAGTTTTTTCCCCCTTTCTTTTAATTGAATAACAAGTGCATTAACCATATAGCATTAACAGTAAAAAACAAAATGTGTATGTGTGTTTTATTTATTTTTTCTTCTTTTTTTATATAATGCATTTTTATTTTTTAAACATGCTTTCTTTCCTGAGAATTGGCATTTATGGATATGGAATTTAGCCATCTAATAATAGATATAAAGATAAAAAAGGTAGATAGATATGAATAGAAAAATAATAGAATTTGAGTTTCTATTTATTAAACCAATCTCCATTGTATTAACACTATTTTTTCATTTCAATGAACTAAAAAGTTTAAGGCAACCAGGTAACTTACTTAATAAGTTGGAGTCTTAATAATAGTTTTTTACGTCAATTCTGACAATACAATAAAATGACAGTTCTGTCATCCTTTCCTCAAACATGCAAAGCACAATAAAAATACAATAAAATCATTGGTAACACTTTATTTTACAGTGTTACATATGTTACATGTACTTACCATAATAATAAGAGTTAATTATGCATAATTACATTAATCCTCAACCAAAACCTAGCCTAATCCTACCCTTAGTTCATTATTATTACTCAGTACTTAAATATATAATTACACTGTAACAATGACACCTTGAAATAAAGTGTAACCAAATCATTCATATGACTTGTACTCTGTCTTCTTAAGTCATACATAAAATTAATGAGAGAAATTTAAGGGGAAGTAAATGGGATTTTAAGGTGAAATGTTCATTTAAAAAGGTAAATTTTGAAACAATAAAACATTTTCTTCTGATCATTTTTGATCAGCACAGATGGAAGGTGGGAACAAGGTTGGACAGTCATGTGTGTTCAACAAAATTCAGATTATTTCTGATCTATTTATATCTGTCTGTGAATGAGGGAGCGCGTGTCTGTGTCTATTGAGAGGATGAGTCATTATTTAGACTGATATGTGCTCAAAGATAAAAACCACAGCAAACATAATCAAAGAGGCAGGCATCTTGTCACTGTTGCTAGGCAACCTCAGGAGCAATAGACCCAAATCTGTGCAGGCGGGTGGATGCTTGAGAGAAAGCCCAAAAACCTTTTGAAATAGGGGCAATTATTTGTTCATTTTATCTTTTATTATTTGTATGTTGAAATTTCATAGATCTTGTATTATCAATTCAAATGTCTGCAATAAAATAAAATATTGAGATAACACTCAATGGATGTGGATGCCTTATTCAGATATCTAGGCAGTGACATAATAAAGGCAGAAACTATGTTTTTAAAAAATTTAACCATTTGAGTTGTGTTCTTTATTTATTCATTTTATTTTATTCATTTATTTATAACAACGGTAATCAAAACCAGTAGGCCTGAGGAACAGGAAGAAACAGGAATGGAGAATTCGGCACATCAACATGTGGCTTGTTGAGAGCAAACCCTCAGCATATCAGCAGCAAACCCATAATGTTTTCGGCTGAAGGGTAATATGGGAGGCAATTGCAGAGTCGTGATTGCTTCAGGGCCTAAAATAAAGAAATAGTGGGCTGTCATTGTCTCTGCAATTCCCCTTCGAAACAATGAGAGTAACTGCAGCAGGGAATCTCCTGAAGACCTTTCCACACTGAGATCATATTAGGGGACAGTATTTTGTTCCCGTTTTTATGTAGCATGGTACAAATCATATTCTGTATATATCGATACATTACTTTACTTTGTATTCAATAAAAATCGTTTATGTAAGACATTTATGGTTTTCAGAGTGAGAACCACCAGCTTGCATGCGTTATTTCGACTCGACCCCCCTCTGCGCTCTTAGTTGGCACGGTCCAATTTGTGAGGCGGCAGAGCTCGCGCACATTCAGTGTTTCAAGCGCTTATCGATTCTTGCTCGTGCTGGAGAGATTTCGCGTTCAGCTCCGCGCGCTGATGCTGGAGCGTGTTATCGAGTGCGGAACTGCCACTGTTCATCAACAACATGAATTATAACCCTAAATAAATGGTTACCGGCCACGGGAGTGGGGGAAAGCTACTTTGGTTACTGTCACCGGCGCTTAAAATCCCTAGACGGGTGAAGAGAGAAACGCAACGCGGAGTTTTAAGCGTTTAGTTGACAGGTGGACCGATGCCGCCCGTTCAGAGAACTATGTCGGATCTTCGTTCCCGTGCTGAAGGTAAAACACGTTTTTATTATTGCGGATCTGTCTCAATCTGTATCTGTCATCTTGAGTTTCTTGACATGTGTACAATCTTTCTCGTGCTCGACAACTGTTGCGAGAGCACTTACTGAAGATTGCATTGGGATTCATTGCGTGATTCTAGGTTACAAATAAGTTCTTTCACAATTGCTTTCAAAGGCAGTGGCGGCATTTTGTGAATGTGAGATGCATAAATGGTCGCTTGGGACATTTACCCATATGGTTTATTTAATATTAGGACTGTGATCAGCTTTTATTTTTTATTCACAAACGTTTTTGTTGACATGTATAGGGTGAAGTAATGGGTAATGTGCAGGCAGTTCAGGAGTGCGTGTGTGTAATTATAAAGTTATTATATTATGTAACCTTATATTATTTGTGTTTTAGTTTGTCATAAAAAGTGGGCCGGTACTCGTTTGTAACTTAACGGTGTGTCATGTCAGATTAGTTGTGCGTTGCTTTTTTTTTTACTATCTGTGTGTTACCATTTTCTTCCTGATCCTGCTTAATTCTCCAATGAAGATGATGCTCTCCTAGTCCACATGTTCACAACATCAACCCCTGGTTTCACAGACAAGGCCTAATCCTAGTCCCAGACTAAAATGCATGTTTGAAATGTTTTAACTGAAAGCAACTTGCACTGACACATCTTAAAATGTCAGTATCATTGTTTTGTGTCAAGATGCACACCAGTAATATTTTTTGTCTAAGCCACGTTTATAAAAGTTACCTAAATGCGCTAACTGAATGAAGACCTAATCCTGGCTTAATCTTAGCCCTGTCTGTGAAACCGGGCCCAAATGTCAATCTCACTTGTCTTTTAAATGGCAAAATGGTAAAATTATACCTACAGGTGGTGGGGATTTTGGCTTTTAGTTCCTGAGTTTTGAAACCTTAAAGGGGTCATATAATGGTATGCACTTTTACAAGTTGATTGTACTGAAATGTGTGTTGGCAGTGCCTGTACACAACCATCATATAATGCTAAAAATCCATCCAGTGTTTTTTTTTAATCTCCTTATATGTTTTCCCGTCTCAATACGAGCTGCCTGACCATGTGACGTCACACGGTCGGATCCCCTCCCACGATTGTTAATTGACAGCAGCGTTTCAACACAGACCCGCCCTGAGCGAGCTGTCATCATAGTCCGCCATTGTTGATACGCTGGAGCAGAATGGCGTCTAAGCGACTGTTCATGGATGTAATAACGAACACAGCAGTCATTTTGAATCCAAACTAAATCCGAAGATCTAAATCCGAACCGCTGAAGACGCAGTGGCTGAGTTTTGTTTTCGAAGGGAATATTCCCCACGATCAACGTCAATGCTTTCATGTTTGCGCGAATTATTTTTCACCAGACTGCTTTATAAACGAGAACATTGAAAAAGGTATTAGCTCCTGTTTGAGTATGTGTTGTTTATGTGCATAATGACTGTCATAGTTTCACAGACTGGTTATTTTTTAAACAGATCAGTAAATTTTTAGTGCTTCAGCCCTGACAGTTATACCTAACACTGCATAGATAATGTTACGCATCACTGACAAGCCTACGTTTACCAGAAAAAAGTTTTTCATGACCATTAGCTGTAACATTAATCTGTCAATGAACTAACGTATAGGCCTACATCAGTAAACGCATAACGTTCGTGTCTCACTACTCTAACGTTACCCTGCCAGTACACACAAAGATAGATCAAAGTGACATTACGTTAACCAACCGTTCAGAAACGTCCTGTTCGAGCATTAATTTTCTAACTTCTTCGGGGCCGTCATCTTGTTCCGGGTGTTCTTGTGCCTTGTTCAAAATTCCGGCGTTCACAAATGTGTCCTCAGAGACTCCCGCTGCCATTCTTTCTCCAAAATATACCCTCAACTGTTGTCAAGGCAACACTCCACATGTGTTGTGTCAAAACGTCCCACAGAAACAGAGGGGCGGGGTGAGCAAAGCTCATTATCATTTAAAGACACATGCACTTAAACGGCGTGCTGAAAACAGAGCTGTTTTTGACCAGGTTAAATGAGTGTTTTCTTACAATACTAATGAGAATTTTTAATTAAAGTATATTACAAACTTTTCATTTAGACCCTAAAGAATCATATTAACTTGTACAAAAATGGCATTATATGACCCCTTTAAAGGAGACATCACAGTGATTCGATTCTTTTGAATCTCATGTGATCTTTTCTGCAGGTTATGTTACACCAATTGGTGGAGTCGAGTGATGCTTTTGTATCTTATGAGTAAATTATTCACTCAACCGATTCGTTCACATGCAACCTTTATAATAATTTGAGTAAAATGGTACAACCATTCTAATCTAACTATATAAAAAGACAACTATCAACTACCATAAAATACCCTATGCATTGTATTTATTGTTAATTCACGAATGTGACGTTTAGTGCCGCTTGGAATCTCGTTCAGTTAAAAAACACAGACTTGTTTATTGATGAGGAGTGTTTATTCAATAGGTCTACTGTCTAACCAATGAAATGCTCCATAACAGCTCGCGCTCGAATCCTATTGGCTCGTGTTTTAGTCAGTCTTGCAAGGCAGTACAGCAGTCTCGCACTTCGAAAGGGAAAGACTGAAGTGGACGGAATATGAATCAGCATCAGCAAGTTGCTTGCCCCGATGTGCTTCACCTGCAGTATTTGGGTATGGCGGAGACTTTCTCTCATGTATTTGTTTAATTTGTTTTTGAAGAATAGAGATTTGAATAGGTGTGTAAGGGCAATGTTCTTTGTCTGATGTTTATTGATCAGACTTGTCTCTGTCTCTCGTGCTTGTTTGTCTGCATCCTGGATAAAATGTCATGCTTCCAGTGACCTCCCTTGTCAACAACCAGACTGCTCGCATGTATCGGAGTTTGATTTGCAGTCAAAAGGCTGACCAGAAATAATGTTTACTGATTGGAATGTCGGTGCATTTGAACAATTTCACTTCCTTGTGCCACTGACTTGGGGAAAATTAGGTTGGGAAAGAGTGTACATTTCTGCAATGCATCCTGTTATGCTGGATTTGTCATAGACGTGTGCAATCACTACAGTTGGAATAGAGGCCATATACTTTACTTTAATAATTTAAGAGGCTCCGGCTATGGCTGATTGGACTTTTTTCACAAGTGCTGGTGAAAATGCAATTTGTAAGACAGTAACCAGCTCTCATCATTTTTCAGTTTAAAAAGCAGCTGGCTGGTTTTAACCTTGGTTTTAGAGAACGTCATGCCTCCTGCTGCCACATTTACCGTGTTTGAAAAGTATCTTGTTCATCAGTGCAAGCATTTCCCAGCAGTGAGCGATCAATAAGCCTGCATGTCCGATCAGGCCTATGACCTACACAGTACCAGTTTGAATGAAAGCAAGAGACCCGTTTTGAAATGCATTTCTTATTGCTGCTTGCTCTGGTTTCACTTTCTCCACAGACCTTGCTGTGCGGCACAATGTGTGCATGTTGTCGTTGTCTTTTTGTAATCACTGCAGTGCATCAGGCTGGCTCGTGGCAGGGCAGGGCGGGACCTTGGCAAAACATTGGACCAATCCGCTCATACCCTGTTTCACCCTCCCTCCTACTCCATCTTCACCACCTCCTCCTCAGCCTCCATGTGTCTCTTTGCTTTGGGAATGTCAGAGCTCTTGCCAGACCTGGCTGGGACGTTTGCCAAAGCAGCCTTATCCGCGTTGTGGTTGGTAAGCGGAGGTGGCACGATTCTTGGATTATAGGCAAA
>NC_138233.1:11893289-11899501 GCF_964197995.2 Scardinius erythrophthalmus | reverse complement strand
GGTCTCAGATGTTTTGAATCCTATGTGACAATGGATCAAGAATGTTGGCTTGCAGGATTTAAACTGAAAACAAAAATCATTATGAAATGAAGGCATTTATAGACACTGTATATAAAAGTTTCAAATAAAATGTTTTGAGATATTCTGCCAATTGCAGAGGACAGAGAGAAAAACAACTAACACTGGAGTGAAAAAACTTCCTGTTCTTTCTGACCAACCACACCACATCAGAGCTCTTATAAAACTGTATTTCACATGAAATATATCTAAAGTTGGCAGAAATCTGCAAGAAAAGAAAAACAAGTATCATCTGCTTCAAATAAGACTGACTCATCTGAATCTAATATCTGTTTTCTTGTAAATGTGTGTATTTTAATGTAAGAAACAACAACCATAATTTGTCCCAACAACCAAACTGGTTAGATAGTTATTATTAGAGAGTTATTATTCAAAAATGAATTAAGAAGTTTGCATCTCACTCATTAAACATTTCAATATACCCTCTTCATAATGGCATCTGCTGTAAACAGTAACATCACTAATCTCAGAGAGGGACTTTGAAAGCTAGTGCATATTTAGTTGTGATCTGCGTGTTCACATGAGCTAAGCTTTTGATCCACTCACCAGACTGGTGTTAAAGAAGGCTGAGATGTTGAAGATCTTATCCAGATGAAAAGCTGAGTAAATCCCTCTGTTGTCCTTACAATTACTGAGAAGGGAGAGAAAAAGGGAAAGCATTCAAAGCTTACTCTGCTGCCATCTGCTGGACTACGAACAAAGACAATTCTGTTGTAAGATGGCTCAGAAAAGTTAGTTCTGAGAATATGTCAAGCACCATTTGTTTGCATATGCCCTTTGAGTTCATATTTTGTTATTAGTGCACTAAAATTCATACATTTGTCCAAATCATTTTTGGACTGTTATATACATGTGGTCTGTTTTGTTGAGTTCAACATTTGAATATTTTGAAGTAAAAATCCTTACAGCACTTTAGCAATTTAAACCAGTAGTTATTAGAGTGATATAATTGTTCCGTTTTATTAGATATACATGAAAAGGTTACCTGTAGAGAGAATAAGCTGTAAGGTCCATCTCAGGGTCATTGTACAGGTATCCTGGTATGAAGTTTCTCCAAGCAGAGTTGACGAGGTTGGGCGTATCTAACACCTACATACAACATGATCACACTAAATGAGACAGATTTTTTCCTTGTATTTATTTGTCCTGTATTTGACTAATTTAAATATAATATAATATAATATAATATAATATAATATAATATAATATAATATAATATAATATAATATAATATAATATAATATAATATGTAACACTTTACAATACGATTTTATTCATTAACATTACCGGTAGTTAACTAGATTAGTTAACATGAACTAACAATAAACAATATTTCTACTGCAGTTATTAATCTTAGTTATTGTTAATTTGAGCATTTACTAACACATTATTAAAATTCAAACTTATATTTTCCAGCATTAGTTAATGCACTGTGAACTAACATGAACAATTTTAACTAACATTAACAAAGGTTAAAGGGGTCATATAATGGTACATGCACTTTTACAAGTTGATTGTACTGAAATGTGTGTTGACAGTGCCTGTACACAACCATCATAAAATGATAAAAATCCATCCAATGTTTTTTTTTAAATCTCCTTATATGTTTGACACTCTCTGAAATCAAGCCGTTCGATTTTGTGACGTCACAAAATCGACGCCCCTCCCACGATTGTGATTGACAGCAGCGTTTCAACACAGACCCGCCCTCGCTCGTGAGCGAGCTGTCTGTCATCATAAGTGCATTGATATGCTGGAGAAGAATGGCGTCTAAACGATTGTTCTTGGGTGTAGCCTAATAAGGAACACAGCAGTCATTTTGATGTTTTTGATGAAATATTCCCAAAGCATTGACGCGGGGGTTCCCTCGCGGGGATTCCCCACGATCAACAGGAGTCATTTCACACCAGACTGCTTTACAAACGAGGGCCAGTAAAGCTGGTCAAGAAGCTGTTCCTGAAAATAGGATCCGTACCAACTATTCGTGTTCCTGCTGCACCTCCAGAAGAACTGAAGTGAGTGTAACGTTTTATTAACCTTTATATTAATATTTATATTAATCTTTGCGTATCGCTTGCTGCACGCTTCATGATGAATGCGGATGTTTACACTGAAGGGTACATTACGCCATGTTTTCTATGTACGACGATCTCAATATAATTCATAATCCCACGTTTATAATGAACAATGCGTTATGGTTATTGTGTTGTTGTGTTAGAAACGGTGTACGCACAGAACAGAGGGGCGGGGTGAGCAAAGCTCATTATCATTTAAAGACACATGCACTTAAACGGCGTGCTAAAAACAGAGCTGTTTCCGACCAGGTAAAATGAGTGTTTTCTTACAATACTAATGAGAATTTTTAATTAAAGTATATTACAAACTTTTAATTTAGACCCTAAAGAATCATATTAGCTTGTACAAAAATGCCATTATATGACCCCTTTAATACATTTTTTACAAATATATTGATCATTATTAGTTTATGTATTGAGTAATGCTAATGAGTCCTTATTACAAAGTGTTATATTAATATATAATATAATATAATATAAAATTTATTTTTATTTTATTTTAATCTAAGGGGAATGTTGAATTGAAAACATGAACATGAATTTTAGAATGCAAAAACATCTGACTGTCAGTTCACATGATCAATGCTGCACATTCATTTATTCAATTAGTGACCTAGATGGAAAAATGCAGAATCTCAAGTTATCCTTAATAATTCTGCACGTCCTAAATCCTAAAATCCTTTTTATTTCCTGGTTTTAAATGAAAAACATCAGATTTTCACTGTGGTCTCAGACCTTTATGCTACACCGAGATGCTGTGTTGTTTCTCTTACCTTGAACAGCTGTCGGGTTTGAAAGGGTTCACACACAAGCTTCTCAAGATTCCCCCCTGCCAAGAACAGAGCTGTTATCACTCCCATGAGCACCCAAGAGAACAGGAAGCTGAATCCCACACCACTGAGAGACACAGGAAGAGTGTGTGAATGAGTGAGTGCAGACAAGTCTGTTTTATACCGCATCCATTTGATGGGTTTAGAGACTGATATTACAATCAAACTCACGCCATGAGCAGGTTGCCTCCTGTGTTAGAGACACATCCACGTGTGGTTGGAGAAGCGTGCCTGTCAAATCCCAGAATACCACACAACAATCCCAGAAAATTGAAGGCAAGGATAAGCACAACCATACAGCACAGGGTAATACAACAGATCCACCTGAAGACAAAACATTATGAACAACGTCAAGGTCACCCGGAAGACTTTTTACCTCGAAAACAAAGAGAGAGAAAGTTTGTGAAGGTTTATAATTCAATGCATTGTAATGCTACCCGTCTTTTAGGTCGTTGCTTTATGAGTTTTTACTGTTTTTTAATTTAAATACATTCTTAGTATTACATTGTAATACATTGCTTAGTAGGGGACATCAAATTTAACATTTAATTTAATTTTCAACAGTAATTTTGATCTGCCTGCATTGACACCATTATATGAGAACTGAATTGAGCTGGACGATGACATCACGGTTTACTCCAGAGCGGCTATATATATAAATGAACTAAATCATTAACTTTTTTACAATAAAAATCCCTGAACTTCCTTAAACTGGACTATGATGCTTTTTTCTTCTGGAAACAAACTTTGTTGCATTTTTCCTGTTATCTCTGTAAAGCTGCTTTGAAAAGATCTGTATTGTAAAAAGCGCAATATAAATAAATGTGATGATGATGATGATGATGAGAGCTTGTGAAGTACCTGTAGAAATCCATCTGATCGATCTGTGGGTATATGTCCTCAATCTGAGAGTGTGTGTGAGTAATCATTTTGGTGAAGTTGGTCAGAGAGCTGTGAACCGGGAAGAGCTTGGTGAAAGTGGTTATGTTAGACCCAATGTCTTCCAGCAGAACCTTCACCCCTACAGGAGAACAACCAGACACAACCGTATATTTAGTATTTGTCAAGTGCTTCTCATAATCTATGGTATTTTCAGAGAATTATGTTTTACTTTCTGTGTCTGGGGCACAGAGCAAGCCAAAGGTGACGGAACTCACTCCCTATAAATGGAAGGAATAAAACTCCCTAAGATGTTGAGCTGGTGAAGCCCATCATCCTCAGGCCTTACAAAGAATGAACATATGCTAAATATTATCTAGGTACATATTATTTACAATACAAGTCATGTGTTAATTAAATCAATTAAATGATTCAATTTTCACAATGGCAATGTTTAAATGATAACATTTTACAATAAGTTTAAATTAGCTAACATTAGTACAATTTTCTACAGCGTTTATTAATGTAATTTGAACTATTGTTAAAAATTGTTTTGGGTCAGTAAGATTTTTCATGTTTTTGAAAGAATCTTTTATTTGATCAAAAATACAGTAAGAACAGTAACATTGTGAAATATTATTACTATTTTGCTGATTTATACTGTATATATATTAATATATATATATTTTTTTTAAATTTATTCCTGTGATGTCAAAGCTGAAATTTCAGCATCATTACTCCAGTCTTCAGTGTCACATGATCCTTCAGAAACCACTCTAATATACTGATTTGCTGCTCAAGAAACATTTATTATCAATGTTGAAAACAATTATGCTGCTTAATATTTTGTGGAAATCATTTTTTGATGAATAAAAAGTTCAAAAGAACAGCATTTATTTGAAATAGAAATTTGTAGCAATATAAATGTTTTTACTGTCATTTTTGCAGAATAAAAGTATTAATTTCTTTAAAAAAGTTTTGGACAGTAGTGTGCTAGGTTAACTTCAATGGCCCTATCTTGCACCCAGCGCAATTGACTTTCTACACCGATGCATGTATCATTCCTATTTTGCACCCGCGCACAGCGGACTTTTCCCTCCACAGACGCACGTCGGTTAACTAAGAAATACACTTGCGCTCCCGGGGGCGGTTCAGCGCAAAGAGAAGACGTGTTCCGGCGCAAACGTTCCCTCATGCTATTTTGCAGGTTTAGAAAACAACATTTGAGAACGTCGGTCTCCTCGGCTGTGAACCGCTCCTGGCGTGCGCTTGGCAAATCCGTTATAATAGCAATCCGCCATGGAACAAACGCGCCTGCTCTTAAAGGGAATGTGAGATGTCGCTCTGATTGGTTTATTTCACATTACGCCCAAACCACACCTATGAATAATGAAGCTGCTTCAGACCAACCCATTTTAGATTTGCGTCGGGCGCAAGAGTCATTTATCCCGCCGGGAAAATAGCAACAGCGCCCAAGACCCGCCCACAAAGTTACTTGCGTTTCGCGCTTGATACTTGCGTTTCAGATCGTTAAAATAGGGCCCCAAATGTTAAAAATGTATTAGTACAGTATATGTAGAAATTAACATTAACCTAGATTAATAAATGGTATAAAAGTATTCTTCCTTGTAAAGTGTTCTTCATTTGTAAAGTGTTTAAATTTATTAAAAGTCGAAAAATATTTTTTAAAAATTACTGAAAGGACATTCTGTATTTATCTTTTGGTAGATCTGAATTCTAATCTCTGAACTCACCTTCAACAATATTTCGGGTTTGATCTGTTACCATGGTGGGAGTGTCATTGAATGATGTAAAGCCCTGTGTGGCACAGAAGAAAAGCAAAGCAGATCATTCAAAACTGACCTTATTTATTTGTACATACCTTCCTGTTCTTGCGGTAAACAATTAAAAAATGTCTTTGTAATTTTTTATAAAAAATACTGAATGTACATATAATACTGTTCAAAAGCTTGAGGTTGGTAAGAATTTTTTTCATGTTTTTGAAAGAAATTTCTTATGCTCATCAAGGCTACATTTATTTGTTAAAAAATAAAACATATTATATGATATAATGTATTCCTGTGATGCAAATTTTCAGGATCAGTCTTCAGTGTCACATGATCCTTCAGAAATCATTCTAATATGCTGATTTGCTGCTCAAGAAAAACATTTCTGAAAGAGAAATCTTTTGTAATGTCTTTGTTTTTGATCAACTCAATGTGTCCCTGCTGAATAAAAGCTTCAATTTCTTTCAAAAACAAATACTGACCCCAAACTTTTGGATAAAATGTAAGTTTTGTCTCCTGTTGAATATCCTATTGTACTCTGAAATATAATACTTTCTGTCCTG